>NW_019943748.1:36297-40405 GCF_002910315.2 Salvelinus sp. IW2-2015 | reverse complement strand
AAGAGAGAGATTAGCCGGAGTGTTTCATAAACCCGGACAGGAGTGTTCATAAACCCGACAGGAGTGTTCATAAACCGACAGGAGTGTTCATAAACCCGACAGGAGTGTTCATAAACCTGACTTAAGTGTTCATAAACCTGACAGGAGTGTTCATAAACCTGACAGGAGTGTTCATAAACCTGACATAAGTGTTTATAATGAACTGAAAGGCTGTTGTTTTTAATCTATGTCTGTGTATGTTGGAGGAATTTGTTATGAGTGTGAAGCATTTCTGGACAGCCTTGTAATTCCAACCCTGTCTACTGGACCTTAGTCCATCTCTCCTCTTCGTCCCTCCGTACCCTATACTGCTCCACGTCCTCTCTCCTGTGGGTCTCCATCAGTATGAGTCTCTCCTCCAGGCAGGCTCTCTGCAGCCCCAGCCTCTGTCCCTCCTCCCTCATGGGCCCCCGACGGGCCCTCAGCTCCTGGGCCTGCTGCCTGGCCTTCACCTGGGCCTCTGACGTCCTCTCCTTCCGCTTCAACAGGGCCAGAAGCATTGGCTCATACCTCGGGGAGGAGGAGAGAGGATAATGCATTTCGTTGCACCTGCCATAACATCTGCAAATATGTTTACGTTACCAATAAACTTTAATTTGATTTAATGGAAGTTGGTATCATGATAAATAAGTAATGATTATAGTATCAATCATGATAATTGCATACATCACAACTGTTGTGTCAATCCTAGTGCTTGACTAGAGACCAGTTTTGAGTCATGATAACGCCTGGCAATGTTGAGAGAGAATACCTTTCCTCCAGGGCTTTGAGCCCTCCCTGCAGGTACTGCTGTATGTCCCCACACGCGGTCCTCTTGCTCTGGGTCAGCTCCTCTATGGGGATGGGTGTCTGCCTGGGTGTCTGGAGCTGGGACTGAAAGGTGGAGAGCTGGGTCTGGTGGGTGGAGCGGAGTTGAGACACCTCCTCAGTCAGCTGGATGATCAGTGTGTCGAGTTCCATCTGGGGAAGAGAGAGAGTGAGACGGAGGGAGAGAGACAGACGGAAGGAGAGGGGGGGGGACATGAGAGAAACTCAGAAGAACCTGCATTGCCTTCTCTGAGCTCTGATGAAGCTGTAGTTGTTCTCGAACACAGGTGGTTCTGAAACACCAAGGTTCCAGAATTCTCTGACGGTTCTGGAACACTCTATTCTGGAACATTTAGAATGTTCCAGAACACTCATATAGATCCTAACCCCCCGGAATGATATAGAACGCTCAGAAGGTTCTAGAATGCACATAAGGTTTTGGAACATTCAGAAGGTTGTCTAACGCTCAGAAGGTGCTAGAACACCCAGAAGTTCCATGAATGCTCATAAGGTTCTGGAATGGTCAGAAGAACACTCTTGTCCCTACCTGTTCCTTGTTGAGCTGGGCCACCTCACGCTGCTGGGTTACCAGGATGACCTGGTTGTGAGCACACTCCCTGGCGACAGAGAACAGCCTCCTCTTCAGCCTCCTCATCTCATCTCTCCTGAAGACCCTGCTCTCCAGACGCACACTGGACAGCCTCCTCTCCTCCTCACTCCTCTCAGCCCTCAAAGACTGCCACTCCCTCATCCGCGCCTCCCTCCTCATCTGCCTCAATATTCAGCACCTGCCTTAGCTGTGCCGCCTGGCCTCCTTCACTCCCTTCCTCTGTCCCCGTCTTCTTCCTCCCTTAGTGCCTGCAGCTCTCCCATCAGTTCATCCCGTCTCTTCTCCTTCTCCCACTTCCTCGATACACCCTCCAGCACAGTACCCAACTCCTGCACGGAACCTCTCACTCCACCCTCCAACTCTGTCTCTAGTTGTTGTTCTCCCCTCACTCCACCCCTCCCTCAACTCCACCCTCCCACCTCTGTCTCTAGTTGTTGTTCTCCCTCACTCCCCCTCCCCTCAACTCCACCCCTCCCACCTCTGTCTCTAGTTGTTGTTCTCCCCTCAACTCACCCCTCCCACTCTGTCTCTAGTTGGTTGTTCTCCCTCAACTCCACCCCTCCCACTCTGTCTCTAGTTGTTTGATCTCCCCTCAACTCCACCCTCCCCTCAACTCCACCCTCCCACTCTGTTCTAGTTGTTGTTCTCCCCTCAACTCCACCCCTCCCCTCAACTCTACCCCTCCCACCTCTGTCTCTAGTTGTTGTTCCTCCCCTCAACTCCACCCTCCCCTCAACCCACCCTCCACCTCTGTCTCTAGTTGTTGATCTCCCCTCAACTCCACCCCTCCCCTCAACTCCACCCCTCCAACTCTGTCTCTAGTTGTTGTATCTCCCTCAACTCCACCTCCTCAACTCCACCCCTCCCACATCTGTCTCTAGTTGTTGTTCTCCCCTCAACTCCACCCCTCCCACTCTGTCTCTAGTTTGTTGTTCTCCCTCAACTCCACCCCTCCCTCAACTCCACCCCTCCCCTCAACTCCACCCTCCCCTCAACTCCCCCCTCCCACCTCTGTCTCTAGTTGTTGTTCTCCCTCAACTCCACCCTCCCACCTCTGTCTCTAGTTGTTGATCTCCTCATGTTCCCCTCTGTGTCCCGTCTGTGTCCTCTTCACACACCATGGACATGGGTCCTCTTGTGTGTGTCTCTCCACCGTCTCCTAACCTCATCTGAATGTCTTTTTGTTCGAGATAGCTTGATAGCTTTGGCCAAAGTTACTGTCCAAATATGGCTTCAGATCCACACCTCTCCAGACTCTGGTCCTTCAGTCTTGGTATTCCCACAGACTCCATGAGTCCTTGTGTTGCTAGTCCTCTCTCCTCTCTCCATGTGTCCTTGTGTCCTTCTCCATGTGTCCTTGTGTTGTTAGTCCTCTCTCCTCTCTCCATGTGTTCTTGTGTCCTCTCTCCATGTGCCCTTGTGTTGCTAGTCCTCTGTCCATGTGTCTGTCTTGTGGTACCTTATTCATGTTGGGGTTGTGTTGGCAAAATCCTTTTGGTAAGCTGGGTAAGTCCCTCTAAAGGGTCAAAGGTAATCCCTGCCTCCTCCGTACAGTTCTCTAACATGGCCAGCATCGCCATTAGCTCTGTCTGATACTCAGCCATAGTGCCACTCAGCTGAGTGCCTGCAGAGGTAAGAGGAGGCAACTGAGGCTGGACAGCGGCTCCTGTGGCTCCACTCTGATCCAAAATGGATTCCACCTCCTTCAGGTGACTTTGGCACTGGTTCCTAGACTCCTCCATGTGTGTGTCTGTGTAGGTCAGGATGGAGGCACCTGTGTGACAGTCATTACACCACAGCTCCCCATCATAGCAACCATCTTCTGTATATCTGACTGGTTCTGGTTCTGAGCTGGTCCAGTCAGGTGTATGTCTGACAGGTTCTGGTTCTGAGCTGGTCCAGTCAGGTGTGTGTCTGACTGGTTCTGGTTCTGAGCTGGCCCAGTCAGGTGTGTGTCTGACTGGTTCTGGTTCTGAGCTGGCCCAGTCAGGTGTGTGTCTGACTGGTTCTGGTTCTGAGCTGGCCCAGTCAGGTGTGTGTCTGACTGGTTTCTGAGCGGCGTCAGTCAGGTGTGTGTTGACTGGTTCTGGTTCTGAGCTGGCCCAGTCAGGTGTGTGTCTGACTGGTTTGGTTCTGAGCTGGTCCAGTCGGGTGTGTCTTCCTGGTTTCTGGTTCTGAGCTGGTCCAGTCAGCTGTGTGTCTGACTGGTTCTGGTTCTGAGCTGGCCCAGTCAGGTGTGTGTCTGACTGGTTCTGAGCTGGTCCAGTCAGGTGTGTGTCTGACTGGTTCTGGTTCTGAGCTGGTCCAGTCAGGTGTGTGACTTCCTGGTTCTGGTTCTGAGCTGGCCCAGTCAGGTGTGTGTCTGACTGGTTCTGGTGCTGAGCTGGTCCAGTCAGGTGTGTGTCTTCCTGGTTCTGGTTCTGAGCTGGTCCAGTCAGGTGAGTATCTGTGTACCTGGTGGACAGGCGGGAGTTGAAGGACACACCTGTCATGTCCTCACTCTCTTACAGGTCAATTCCCTTCTTTTTCCCAAACCAGGTGTGGCTGTTTTTTTTCCAAATCCAAATTGCTTCGCCCCTAAAAAGGGTGTATGTTTGGTGGCTGTATCTGTCCTAACTCCATTATGGTGTGGCTGGATCTGTCTAACGTCAC
>NW_019943748.1:7305-36043 GCF_002910315.2 Salvelinus sp. IW2-2015 | reverse complement strand
TAATACAGTCAGGAAATGTCAGAATAACAACTTTGGCAAATAGGCACAAATAACTACAGAAAGACCCAAAAATAATCTCAATAAACCTCCTTAAAAAATCTGTTTTTTTTAATCTCCTAAACACCATACAACCCTTGGCAGTTGCCACATGCACCTATTCTTACACAACCATAGTATAGTCGATGTAGTTTCACTGCCCGCTAAAATCGTTTTTCACATCCATACGCCGTACAGTATGCATCCCATTAACCGCAGCCATTTACTAGTGGCTATCTTGGTCTCTCCAATGTTGGGCAAATCAATGATTAGATATGATTTAAGATTCGCCTCAAGACAAATACTACTCACTGGTTATCAGTCTCTGGTTTTACAAAAATAACATCCACCAACCCTCATTCCTCACATTGGTCAAAAGTGCCACCTCTGTAACATACATCACTTACATATATTTTTTACCATTCTTAGACCCCATGTGCTCAAACCAAACCCATATACTTTTCAAATATATACCGTTTTTCTGATGGTACCGAATTGGGGAACGAGTGTGTATGTCGTCCACATATAACCTACGAAGCAGTAAAACTATCATGCCCACTTTGTCATTTTTCTTCTACTCTAAATAACCTATCTTCCACTCAGTACGTCTAATACGCCTTTTTTTTTAAAAAATCAGGGTTCAAGTTTAGCCAATGGAAAATGCAACTTAAAAACGAAGTGAAAAGCATCGTTGTGAGTATGCGTGTGTCAAATCAAAGTGAAATATGAATGGTGGGGGGAAGTGCATCCATTAAGCTTTTTTACAACATACTAAATACAACTAATACACAACAACAACTATACATGAATACACGAGTCATCTTCGAGCAGAAGTAACCCAATACGTCTGCTACTGAGGTATGTTGTGGTAGCTATAATGCTCCCGGAGTCCTTGGACTGCTGGGCGGTTTGGAAATGCAGGATTTGCCCGCTGCTTCGCCGTTCTGGAGCGTCCTGTAGCTTGGTCCGAAAGCCTGGCGGCCGTGTCGTTATCCGGCCATATATCGTCCCCGGATTCGTTCTATGTCACATACGCTCTGGGTTGCCCTCAACGGCCCGTTCGTGGGAACAGAGGGGAAGGGGAGGAGGAGGAGGAGGGTTGCTTCGACCGATTTTTGAGAGTCTGCCGAGGACCCGAACCGATGAGAGCCTTTTACCGGCCTGTGAGCCTACCGGGTGTGGAAGAGAGTTCTCAAGGGGAGCACCTGTTAGAGAGCGAGGCGATGTGGCCGAGAAGGCTCCTAAGGGCCCGCGACCAGGGTGGCGGGGGCGTGAGGGGATGGATGAGAGACTTGGTGGTTGTGGCCGCGGGAGGACAATGGAGGCCAGTCCTGGAAGAGTGAGGAACCAAGTTATAGGGTCTATGTCAGCTCTAGTTCTGTGCAGCACACGACTCGGAAGGTCTGCTTTGACCGTTTGCCATGTAGGTTTCCTCCTCACTCATCCGCCTCCCCACCTCTGTCTCTAGTTGTTTGATCTCCCTCATTGTCTCCTCTGTGTCCCCGTCCTGTGTTCCTCTTCACACACCATGGACATGGGTCCTCTTGTGTGTGTCTCTCCACCGTCTCCTAACTCATCTGAATGTCTTTTTGTCGAGATAGCTTGAGCTTTGGCCAAAGTTACTGTCCAAATATGGCTTCAGATCCACACCTCTCCCAGACTCTGGTCCTTCAGTCTTGGTATTCCCCACAGACTCCATGAGTCCTTGTGTTGCTAGTCCTCTCTCCTCTCTCCATGTGTCCTTGTGTCCTCTCTCCATGTGTCCTTGTGTTGTTAGTCCTCTCTCCTCTCTCCATGTGTTCTTGTGTCTCTCTCCATGTGCCCTTGTGTTGCTAGTCCTCTGTCCATGTGTCTGTCTTTGTGGTACCTTATTCATGTTGGGGTTGTGTTTGGCAAAATCCTTTTGGTAAGCTGGGGTAAGTCACTCTAAAGGGTCAAAGGTAATCCTGCCTCCTCCGTACAGTTCTCTAACATGGCCAGCATCGCCATTAGCTCTGTCTGATACTCAGCCATAGTGCCACTCAGCTGAGTGCCTGCAGAGGTAAGAGGAGGCAACTGAGGCTGGACAGCGGCTCCTGTGGCTCCACTCTGATCCAAAATGGATTCCACCTCCTTCAGGTGACTTTGGCACTGGTTCCTAGACTCCTCCATGTGTGTGTCTGTGTAGGTCAGGATGGAGGCACCTGTGTGACAGTCATTACCACACAGCTCCCATCATAGCAACCATCTTCTGTATATCTGACTGGTTCTGGTTCTGAGCTGGTCCAGTCAGGTGTATGTCTGACAGGTTCTGGTTTGAGCTGGTCAGTCAGGTGTGTGTCTGACTGGTTCTGGTTCTGAGCTGGCCCAGTCAGGTGTGTGTCTGACTGGTTCTGGTTCTGAGCTGGCCCAGTCAGGTGTGTGTCTGACTGGTTCTGGTTCTGAGCTGGCCCAGTCAGGTGTGTGTCTGACTGGTTCTGAGCGGGTCAGTCAGGTGTGTGTTGACTGGTTTGGTTCTGAGCTGGCCCAGTCAGGTGTGTGTCTGACTGGTTCTGGTTCTGAGCTGGTCCAGTCAGGTGTGTGTCTTCCTGGTTCTGGTTCTGAGCTGGTCCAGTCAGCTGTGTGTCTGACTGGTTCTGGTTCTGAGCTGGCCCAGTCAGGTGTGTGTCTGACTGGTTCTGAGCTGGTCCAGTCAGGTGTGTGTCTGACTGGTTCTGGTTCTGAGCTGGTCCAGTCAGGTGTGTGACTTCCTGGTTCTGGTTCTGAGCTGGCCCAGTCAGGTGTGGTGTCTGACTGGTTCTGGTGCTGAGCTGGTCCAGTCAGGTGTGTGTCTTCCTGGTTCTGGTTCTGAGCTGGTCCAGTCAGGTGAGTATCTGTGTACCTGGTGGACAGGCGGGAGTTGAAGGACACACCTGTCATGTCCTCACATCTCTTCAACAGGTCATCCATCTCCCTCAGGTGTGGCTGTATCTGTCCTAACCCATTATGGTGTGGCTGGATCTGTCCTAACCATTATGGTGTGGCTGGATCTGTCCTAACCCACTAAGGTGAGGCTGTATCTGTCCTAACCCATTATGGTGTGGGTGGATCTGTCCTAACCCATTATGGTGTGGCTGGATCTGTCCTAACCCATTATGGTGTGGCTGGATCTGTCCTAACCCTTATGGTGTGGCTGGATCTGTCTTAACCCATTATGGTTTGGCTGGATCTGTCTAACTCACTAAGGTGTGGCTGGATCTGTCCTAACCCATTATGGTGTGTCCGGATCTGTCCTAACCCACTAAGGTGTGGCTGGATCTGTCCTAACCCATTATGGTGTGTCCGGATCTGTTCTAACCCATTATGGTGGGTTAGGTGTGGGTGGATCTGTCCTAACCCATTATGGTGCGGCTGGATCTGTCCTAACCCATTATGGTGGTGGCTGGATCTGTCCTAACCATTATGGTGTGGCTGGATCTGTCCTAACCCATTATGGTGTGGCTGGATCTGTCCTAACCCACTAAGGTGTGGCTGGATCTGTCCTAACCCACTAAGGTGAGGCCGGATCTGTCCTACCCCATTATGGTGTGGCTGGATCTGTCCTAACCCACTAAGGTGTGTGTTCGTGTGGGCTGTTTGTCGACAGGTGAAGCCCAAAAGAGTCTGTAGTTTCTCCTACACAACTCCTAAACATGGTGTCCGTGTCCTTAAACTGGGCTTGTGTCTCATCCAGGTGTGTCTCTCTGTAGGTATCCGATACGGAGGTATCCGAGGTATCCGAGACTGAGCCAGTCAGGAGTGTGTTTTTACTGGTAACTCCCAGGAGAGACTGGAATGAAGCGTCTGTCTCCTCTTCATCACCTCATACTGGTCTTCCTCATCGATGAACAGCGGATCAAAACAGACTTTGGGGTAAATCGGCAGCTCAGACTCTTCATCCTCCATTGCCTGTGATGAAGAGGAGGTAGACGAAGCAATGTCACAGAAGTTGTGATTCATCAAGTCAAATGTTATTTTTTACATGCGCCGATTACAACAGGTGTAGAACAATCACGTGAAATGCTGACTTACAAGCCTTAACCAACAATACAGTTCAAGAAATATTGTTAAAATATTACTATTTATAAATATACTAAGGTAAAAGAATATATAAAATCCAAAAGTACAAAATATATTTACATAACAATAACGAGGCTAATAATAGTAACTCCATTAATAACACATTATAACTATATTAATAACATATTATAACTCTGTTATAACATAATATAAACTCTATTAACATATTATAATTATATTAATAACATATTATAACTCTGTTAATAACATAATATAACTCTATTAATAACATATTATAATATTATTATAATTCTGTAATAACATAGTGTTAACTCTGTTAATAAACATAGTGTAACTCTGTTAATAACATAGTGTAAGCTTAGCTAGTTGTGACTTTCTGTCTCTGGAACGTCTGATCAGTAGACAACCTCTGTTATCAAGGAGGGCATACTAACTTGGTTAATACACAACCCTCTGTTCTGAGAGCTGTCTAAGTGAGCACTTTGTAAACTGAGGAAGATGGTCAGGAACAGATGAAGAGGTGAGGAGGGGTAAGGGTTATGGGGGAGGGGTAAGGGTTATGGGGGGAGGGGTAAGGGTTATGGGGGAGGGGTAAGGGTTATGGGGAGGGGTAAGGGTAAGGGTTATGGGGAGGGGTAAGGGTTATGGGGGGAGGGATAGGGTTTACGGGGGGAGGGGTAAGGGTTACGGGGGAGGGGTAAGGGTTATTGGGGAGGGCTACGGGTTATGGGGAGGGGGTAAGGGTTATGGGGGGAGGGGTAAGGGTTATGGGGTAAGGGTTATGGGGGAGGGGTAAGGGTTATGGGGGAGGGGTAAGGGGGTGGGGTAAGGGGGGAGGGGTAAGGGTTATGGGGGAGGGTTACGGGGGAGGGGTAAGGGTTATGGGGGAGGGGTACGGGTAAGGGTTACGGGGGGAGGGTTAAGGGTTAGGGGAGGGGTCATGGGGAGAGGGGTAAGGGTCATGGGGGAGGGGTAACGGTTATGGGGGAGGGGGGGGCTATTGCATCAATATGCCATCAACAACTGTCTCATTCTTAGGAACACACACATTCACTCAGATCCTCATACTCAAGCATTCACAAAAACAGTGACACCTTCTAGCCTGGCTGTGACACCTTTCCTAGTCTGGCTGTGACACCTTCTAGTCTGGCTGTGACACCTTCTAAGCCTGGCTGTGACACCCTTCTAGCCTGGCTGTGGACACCTTCTAGTCTGTGAACTCTAGTCTGGCTGTGACACCTTCTAGTCTGGCTGTGGCACCTTCCTAGCCTGGCTGTGACAACCTTCTAGCCTGGCTGTGAACACTTCTAGCCCTGGCTGTGACACCTTCTAGTCCTGGCTTGACAGCCTTCATAGCCTGGCCTGGCTGTGACACCTTCTAGCCTGGCTGTGACACCTTCTAGTCTGGCTGTGACACCTTCTAGTCTGGCTGTGACACCTTCTAGCCTGGCTGTTACACCCTCTAGCCTGTGCTTGTATAAGCATGCATGAGAGCCTTCGGCTCTGACAACTGGCATTCCATAGATTACATTACAGCGTACATTATCATAACATGTCATGTAGTAGAACCAGCCAATGGACAAGCTATTCATAATGCCTCAGGAAGACTAACTGTATTGACACTGCTTGATAAAGCTAGGCAAAGCTAACCTTAGTCTTCTCTGCAAGTTTAGAAATGCAGACTGTTTTGTGCTCTTTGACCTATATCTTAAAAGTGTTTTTTAGTTTATTTTGTGTTCCCACCAAGTAAACAAAAGTCAACGTTTCAAAGCAGGACGTAATGTTCAGCTGTGACCCCCAAAATAATTAGTCACGTATTACACACGACTCAAACGTAGGTCCCGACAATCATTGTCAACCTTTTGAGATTCACTGATATCTACTCTGTTCCCTGTGTCAATTCATGTGAATGAGAATCACTGATATCTACTCATATGAAATATTCATATTATGTGAGGACCCCTGTTTTCACTGCCAGTCTCTCCGTAGAAGTTAAACTAACTGCAGTGTCACCAGGCAGTGCCCTGGGATTGACAGTTACCGTGACAGGCGTGGCAGGGGAACCATCTGTCTCTCTCTCCCTGCCTGGGCAGGATACGCTTGGAGAGGACACATTCCTACAGAGTCTCTGCTGCTTTGATGATGTCTAACTCTGTCCATGAACAAACTGTCCTAGAGTTAGTTAATATCTGTTAACTATTCTAGTTTAAATTCACAGACTCTACTAGAGTTAGTTTATATCTGTTAACTATTCTAGAGTTTCAATTCACAGACTCTACTAGAGTTAGTTAATATCTGTTAACTATTCTAGAGTTTAAATTCACAGACTCTTCTAGACTTAGTTTATATCTGTTAACTATTCTAGAGTTTAAATTCACAGACTCTANTAAATTCACAGACTCTTCTAGACTTAGTTTATATCTGTTAACTATTCTAGAGTTTAAATTCACAGACTCTACTAGACTTAGTTTATATCTGTTAATTATTCTGGAGTTTAAATTCACAGACTCTACTAGACTTAGTTTATATCTGTTAATTATTCTGGAGTTTAAATTCACAGACTCTACTAGAGTTGGTTTATATGTAGCGGTCCTATGTGTGGCTGGTGTAGGGAGTCAGGCGCAGGACAGCAGATATGAGTAATTAAAGAACTTTACTCATAAAATACAAATATACAAGGCAACAATGATAGCCCACAAACACGGACCGAATTACAATAAACAATGACTCACGAACACAACATGGGGAACAGAGGGTTAAATAATAAACAACTATTTGGTTGAGTGAAGCCAGGTGCGATAAGACAAAGACAGAACAAATGGAAAATGAAAAGTGGATTGGCGGTGGCTAGAAAGCTGGTGACGTCGACCGCCGAACGCCGCCCGAACAAGGAGAGGGACCGACTTCGGCGGAAGTGACATTTATATCTGTTAACTATTCTAGAGTTTCAATTCACAGACTATTAGCGTTAGTTTCTCTCCCATAGTTCATGTGTGTTCACAAACAAGCTGTCCCAGAGTTGGCTATCCTGATTCAGAGGGGAAAGACCAGTAAAACTATTAGTAGGATGTTGTAACTAACGAGTGTTGAGAAAAGTAGTTAAACATCAGTGATGATCCCACTGGCTCACTGACCTCTTCTGTTCCTGTTAAAATACATGCTTTATGAACTCACCGTTCCCCAGATCTCTCAGAATCCTTTCTCCTCTCCTCAGTCCTATCCTCTGCCCTCAGTCCTATTCTCTGCCCTCAGTCCTATCCTCTGCTCTCAGTCCTATCCTCTGCTCTCAGTCCTATCCTCTGGCCTTAGACAGTATATCCGCTGGACGAATCTGATACAGTGGATCTGAGTGAGGGAGAGCGGAAGAGAGATAAAGAGAAAGGGAGGGAAGAGAGAGAGAGAGAGAGGACTGACCCGGCCTCCTTTCTAACAGTCCCTGTGCTGCTATGCGTCACCGTGACTACCCGGATTCTGTTTATGTTTATTACTAAGCACTGGTCTCCACAGTGAGGAAGAGGAGACAGTGTGGACTGGGTCTGTAGCCCACAGCCAGAGAATAACTGTAACGTGGATGGAAGTAAAGGGAGGACAAATTTAATAAGAAATAAAACATAGTACAAAATAAGAAACAGGAAAAGCGTACAGACATTTAAACAGAAACAGATTCAATAACACCTCAGGAAAGAACCAAGAGGAAGTGACATATATATAGGGGAGGTAATCAGGAAGGTGATGGATGCCCAGGTGAGTGTTATGAGGTGCAGGTGCGAGTAAAGATGGTGGCAGGTGTGCGTAATAATGAGTAAACTGGCGACGTCGAGCGCCGGAGAGAGGAGCAGGAGTAGACGTGAAGAATCTAAAAAATAAAATATATTTTTATTTGTTAATTTTTTGGGGAGTTACCACATGATTCCATGTGTATTATTTCATAGTTTTGATGTCTTCGCTATTATTCTGTATGTAGAAAATAGTAAAAATAAAGAAAAATCCTGGAATTATTAGGTGTGTCTAAACTTTTGACTGGTACTGTATATATAGAGTGCATTTGGAAAATATTCAAACCACTTCACTTTTTACACATTTTGTTACGTTACAGCCTTATTCCAAAATTGATTAACTTCTTATGGCTTCAGGGTCAGTATTGAGTAGCTTGGATGAAAGGTGCCCAGGGGTGCCCAGAGTAAATGGCCTGCTCCTCAGTCCCAGTTGCTAATATATGCATATTATTATTAGTATTGGATAGAAATCACTCTGAAGTTTCTAAAACTGTTTGAATGATGTCTGTGAGTATAACAGAACTCATATGGCACGCAAAAACCTGAGAAGATATCCAAACAGGAAGTGGGAAATCTGAGGTTGGTCGATTTTCAACCCAGCCCCTATTGAATACACAGTAGGATATGGATCTGTTTGTACTTTCTACGGCTTCCACTAGATGTCAACAGTCTGTAGAACCTTGAATGAGGCTTCTACTGTGATGTGGAGCCGGATGGGAGCTGTTTGAGTCAGTGGTCTGGCAGAGAGCCAGGTCCTGGTCATGCGCATTTCACATGATAGTGACCTGCGTTCCATTGCTTCTCTACAGACAAGGGAATTCTCCGGTTYGAACGTTATTGAATATTTATGACAACAACATCCTAAAGATTGATTCTATACTTAGTTTGACAAGTTTCTTCGACCTGTTATATAACTTTTTCTAAAGTTTTTGTCCTACGTTCGGCTGGACCTGCACGAGCGTTTGGATTTGTGTACTAAACGCGCTAACAACATAAATAATGGACATTATCGAACAAAACAAACAGTTATTGTGGAACTAGGATTCCTGGGAGTGCATTTTGATGAAGATCATCAAAGGTAAGGGAATATTTATCATGTAATTTCTGTTTTCTGTTGACTCCAACATGGCGGTTAATTTGACTATTGTTCTGAGCTCCGTCTCAGATTATTGCATGGTTTGCTTTTTCTGTAAGGTTTTTTGAAATCTGACACAGTGGTTGCATTAAGGAGAGGTAAATCTATATTTCCATGTTGTCACGCCCTGACCATAGTTTGCTTTGTATGTTTTATGTTTTGTTTGGTCAGGGTGTGATCTGAGTGGGCATTCTATGTTGTATGTCTAGTTTGTCTGTTTCTGCGTTTGGCCTGATATGGTTCTCAATCAGAAGCAGGTGTTAGTCGTTGTCTCTGATTGGGAACCATATTTAGGTAGCCTGTTTTGTCATTGTGGGTTGTGGGTGATTGTCTATGTGTTAGTTGCCTGTGTCTGCACTGTTATATATAGCGCCACGTTCGTTTTGTTGTTTTGTATTAGTTAAGTGTTCTTCTTAAATAAATAGAATAATGTATTCACTTCCCGCTGCGCCTTGGTCCTCCTCTCTTCCACATTACGACGAACGTGACCCATGTGTATAACTTGTATTAATCAATCAATCAATCAAGTTTATATATCTATAATTCCATGTGTATAACTTGTATCAATCAATCAATCAATCAATCAAGTTTATATATCTATAATTCCATGTGTATAACTTGTATCAATCAATCAATCAATCAATCAAGTTTATATATCTATAATTCCATGTGTATAACTTGTATCATCTACATTTATGATGAGTATTTCTGTTGAATCGATGTGGCTATGCAAAATCACTGGATGTTTTTGGAACTAGTGATTGTAACGCGCCAATGTAAACTCCGATTTTTTGATATAAATATGAACTTTACCGAACAAAACATACATGTATTGTGTAACATGAAGTCCTATGTGTGCCATCTGATGAAGATCATCAAAAGTTAGTGATTCATTTTATCTCTATTTGTGCTTTTTTGTGACTCCTATCTTTGGCTGGAAAAATGGCTGTGCTTATTGTGGTTTGGTGTGACCTAACATAATCGTTTGTGGTGCTTTCGCTGAAAAGCATATTTGAAATCGGACACTTTGGTGGGATTAAAAACAAGATTACCTTTAAAATGATATAAGACACATGTATGTCTGAGGAATTTTAATTATGAGATTTCTGTTGTTTTGAATTTGGCGCCCTGCACTTTCACTGGCTGTTGTCATATCATCCCGTTAACGGGATTGCAGCCATAAGAAGTTTTTAAATAACCTACCTCCATGTTAGTGAAGGCCTGTTAAAACCAGGACCTGAGTTAAGGGGGTCTGAGAAGGCATGCCATAGGCCTTCTATTAAATAAAGTAGCAAAAAGCACAGGCCTACCCCTTGTTAGCTTAAGATTCTGAAGAAAATAAAACGGATACGATTGTATAAAGTGATCTATAACAGCGCTTTGGTCCGTGATGCTTTATGCTAGAAACAAGCTGTAAAATAAAACGTGACTCCGATGCATAAGGGGGTTGTCATGACTGTCATGTGGGCTCCAGCTGCATCGCAGTGCTGGAGGCGTCAATACAGACAACTGGTTCGAATCCAGGCTGTATCACAACCGGCCGTGATTGGGAGTCCCGCGGCGCACAGTTGGCCCAGCATCGTCTGGGTTTGGCCGGTTTGGCCGGTTTGGGTTTGGCCGGTGTAGGCCTTCATTGTAATTAAGAATTTCTTTTTAGCTGACTTGGTTCAGATCAGCTTGGCGGAGGATGACACTAACCAGACCCTCTCTCACCCACAGAGGAGAAGAAAGGGAGAAAGCTGCTGGATGGTCCACAGTTCACACCTTGAAGAAGAGGACTCTTTTTCCCCCCGAAGGAAAACATCTTTGCTAACAGACAGTCTTCCCGCCAAAACTCTTTACAGTTTCTGAAGCGAATACTTGAAAAGTATTTTTGTTAAGATAATAATGTGATTTTAGGAGCCATTTAGATCATCTATTTCCTAATAAACCGTGCATACTAAGTAGCCACGCCCTTGAGTGAGGTCAGAGAGCGTGTCAGCCTGACGGAACCGCCCCTCAGTATAAAATGATTATTATGTTATGGTTATTATGCGTAATAATGTCGGCAGTTGGTGCAAAGGATTGTTACCTATAACCAGGATTGCCATTGCACTACATTACATTTTTGTCAAGCAATTATTATTTTAACAAACAGTTATTGTGATTCCTCCTATATTGTCCGTAACATCCTTAACCCCCATGCAACAGATGTCTCATATTTAGTTATTTGTAAAAAGGGACAACTTAGTTGCAAGCAAGACACACTATCGATAAACTTTTTCAGAGGTCTGATTTGTCTCCATGTAACCCTTATTATAAACAACGTTCATTCCCTGAGCTAGGGATATCTGATCTGCGCAGGAAGTGGCTGATCTAAAGCGCTGTTTGTCAGACCAGGAGACGTCCCGAAAATCTGTCCTCTCACGAAAACGTCTGTAGCGTCTGAATAGTACCGATGTCATACTGCATTACCCCTCTCCTCTCCTCTCCTCTCCTCTCCTCTCCTCTCCTCTCCTCTCCTCTACGCATCTACCTCATCACCCCTCTCCTTTCCTCTTCCTCTCCTCTCCTCTCCTTCTCCTCTCCTCTTCCTCTCTCTCTCTCTCCTCCCTCTCTCCTCTCTCCTCTCCTCTCTCTCTCCTCTCTCTCTCTCCTCTTATTTCTCTCCTCTCCTCAAGGCCATTCGCTAAACGAAGTGACAATAACTCTCATTACATTTTGTTCTTGGAGCACAATGTTGAAACACAGTGTCCAGAACTGGAAACACCCTCACACACATTTTATCACACACACACACGCACACGCACACGCACACGCACACGCACACGCACACGCACACGCACACGCACACACACACACTGACCTGTGGGACTCAACTGAACTGTGAAACTCCTCAGCTCAGCACAGCAAGGACAACAGCCAACACACCATCAATGACTGTCAGAGTTACTATGGTTACGTTAATCCCACGCCTGGCTCTGCAGAAATGTAGAGGAATCTCCCTGACCTTGGAGGAGGAAGCTCACACACACACTCTCCCTCTCTCTCTCTCTCTCTCTCTCTCTCTCTCTTTCTCTCTTGCTCTCTCTCTCTCTCTCTCTCTTTCTCTCTCTCTACTTCCTCTCCTTCTCTCTTCTCTACTCTCTCTCTCTTCCTCTCTCTTACCTCTCTCTACCTGTCTCTCTACCCTCTCTCTCTCTCTACCTCTCTCTCTCTCTACCTCTCTCTTTCTACCTCTCTCTCTCCACCTCTCTCTACCTCTCTCTCTACCCCTCTCTATCTCTAATCATCTCTCCTCTTTACCTGTTAGTCATTTATCATCCCTAATATTTACCTGTTATCATTATCATTCCCCAGTATTTTACATGTTAGTTATTTATCATCCCTAATCTTTAAATGTTAGTCATTATCATCCATAAGCTTTACCATGTTAGTCATATCATCCCCTAATATTACATGTTAGTCATTATCATCCATAATTTCAAATATTAGTCATTATCATCCATAATATTGACCTGTTAGTCATTTTTCATCCCCAGTATTTACATGTAGTCATTATATCCCTAATCTTTAACTGTTAGTCATTATCATCCCCAGTATTTAAATGTTAGTCATTATCATCCATAATCTTTACATGTTAGTCATTATCATCTCTCATATTTACCTGTTAGTCATTATCATCCCTAATCTTTAACTGTTAGTCATTATCATCCCCAGTATTTAAATGTTAGTCATTATCATCCATAATCTTTACATGTTAGTCATTATCATCTCTCATATTTACCTGTTAGTCATTATCATCCCTAATCTTTACATGTTAGTCATTATCATCGCTCCTATTGACCTGTTAGTCATTATCCCTCACTCCTGACTAGTCTCCCAGTCCCTGCTGCTGAAAAACATCGCCACAGCATGATGCTGTCACCACCATGCTTCACCGTAGGGATGGCGCCAGGTTTCTTCCAGACGTGACGTTTGGCATTCCGGCCAAAGAGTTCAATCTGGTTTCCTCACACCAGAGAATAACAAAAATGTTAAAGAAAAGTCCCAGACTATTTCTCTCTTTCAGTACACATCTCTTGGCGCTTATAAGCCTGACTGGTCATTTCCCCAGTAACCAATGCAGATCACAAGGCGGCCTGTTTTCTGCCTAAAGCATCTGCTTGCTATCCCCTAACCTCCCCAGGGCCACTCCGAGTCGTAAAGGAAGAGACGTTTATTGGTCTTGTGATAAGGGGGCTGACGTTAATAACAGAACTGTAAATCTGGAATGTAGTACTCTGTTCTCCATCAACCCCCCCCCCCCCTACTGGGGGTGTCACTTCACTTCGTGAGTTCTCATCACAACATCATGATTTGGTTGAGTCTAATTGTGTTGTTGTCCTGATTTCTCTGTGGGGTCTCTTTGAGTTTGTGAACAGAGCCTCAGGAACAGCTTGCTGAGGGGACTCTTCTCCAGGTTAATCTCTCTGTAGGTGATGGCTTTGTTATGGAAGGTTTGAGAATCGCTTCCTTTTAGGTGGTTGTAGAATTTAATTACTCTTTTCTGGATTTTGAGAATTAACGGGAAATGTCCTTTATTATTTGGTGGATGTTTTTAGTGTTTGTCCCATTTTGTGAATTCTTGGTTGGTGAGCGCACCCCAGACCTCACAACCACAAAGGGCAATGGGTTCTATAACTGATTCAAATATTTTTTGCCAGATCCTAATTCGGATGTCAATCAATCAATCAAGTTTATTTTATATAGCCCTTCGTACATCAGCTAATATCTCGAAGTGCTGTACAGACACCCAGCCTAAAACCACAAACAGCAAGCAATGCAGGTGTAGAAGCACGGTGGCTAGGAAAAACTCCCTAGAAAGGCCAAAACCTAGGAAGAAACTTAGAGAGGAACCAGGCTATGAGGGGTGGCCAGTCCTCTTCTGGCTGTGCCGGGTGGAGATTATAACAAGAACTATGCCAAGATGTTCAAAATGTTCACAAGTGACAAGCATGGTCAAATAATAATCATGAATATTTTCAGTTGGCTTTTCATAGCCGATCATTAAGAGTTGAAAACAGCAGGTCTGGGACAGGTGGCGGTTCCATAACCGCAGGCAGAACAGTTGAAACTGGAATAGCAGCAAGGCCAGGTGGACTGGGGACAGCAGAAGTCATTATGCCCGGTAGTCCTGACGTATGGTCCTAGGGCTCAGGTCCTCCGAGAGAGAGAAAGAAAGAGAGAAGGAGAGAATTAGAGAGAGCCAAGATTTTCAAAATGTTCATAAATGACAAGCATGGTCAAATAATAATCAGAATAATGTCAGTTGGCTTTTCATAGCCGATCATTATGAGTTGAAAACAGCAGGTCTGGGACAGGTAGGGGTTCCATAACCGCAGGCAGAACAGTTGAAACTGGAATAGCAGCAAGGCCAGGCGGACTGGGGACAGCAAGGAGTCATCATGCCCGATAGTCCTGACGTATGGTCCTAGGGCTCCGGTCCTCCGAGAGAGAGAAAGAAAGAGAGAAGGAGAGAAGTAGAGAGAGCCAAGATTTTCAAAATGTTCATAAATGACATGTCAAATGTTATAATTATTTTGATGGTGAAGCAAGACCTTGTTGCCTCTCAGATCATTTAGATCTTTGTAGAAGTTACCTGCGGTGCTGATGATCAGGCCGAGGTAGGTATAGTTTTTTGTGTGCTCTAGTGCAACGGTGTCTAGATGGAGTTAAGGTGGGCCTTTGCGCTTCAGCAAACAGCAAAGTCTAGGTGGAATTTGTATTCGTCGTCCTGGCAACTGGACCTTTTTTTGGAACACCATTATTTTTGTCTTACTGAGATTTACTGTCAGGACCCACGTCTGACAGAATCTGTGCAGAAGATCTAGGTGCTGCAGTAGGATAAAAGGTTGAAGTGCCATTTGAACGGGGTAGTAGGTGCCAGGTGCACCTGGTGTGTCAAGAACTGCAACCCTTGTGAGTAGTTTTCACACTCGACAGTTTCCCGTTTGTATCCAAAAATGGTCCTACAACCAAAAGGACATCCAGCCAACTTGACACAAATGTGGGAAGCGTTTGGTGTCATCATGGGCCAGCATCCCTGTGGAACCCTTTCGACACCTTGTGGAGGTCCATACCCCAACGAATTGAGGATGTTCTGAGCTCAATATTCTTGATTTGTACACTCGAATGGAGTTATGTGAGAAAGTACAGCGAGCTATGACACCTGTATTACTCTTATAATTACTATTAATTGTATTATTATAACATTGCACAAGAAAACACTGAACATCGGACTTTTCATGACCATTGACCATCCAGTCAAGCTCATCTTTTAACGGATTTGCACTTTTTAACGTGAATGATTTTTAAGTTATTTGAAAATTAATTGAAAAAAAAACGTTGAAAAAAAAGATGTCCAGTATTGTACAGGGTGTAGCAGACGATGCCTTTGTAAAGCTCACCATGTTGTTTTCGTGTGGAAATAAAAATAATGGAAATATGGAAATGAAAATAAAAATACTTATGAAATGGTTAAGATAAATAGGATTAAGTCTGGAAAAGGCAGTTGAACGCCATTTATTCCCCAAATGTGTTCTATTTGGATTCCAAATTCACATTGAAAATGACCCCATTGTGATATTTAGAACAGAACATATTTTATTGCTTTTAATATTTACATTATTAGATGCTCTTGAAAAATGCCTTTGGCACTTCTATGAAGATAAAAACTGTAATTAAAGATTATAATTTTCTCCGGATTCACCCGGTCGGTCCGTCCATGGAAAGAGCATTCTGTTCTTAATGTTTTGTACACTCAGTGTTATAACGTTATTAGTCATTACCTGTACCCGTTGTCCACACCCCTGATGTTTTCATAAAGTTCAGTTGAGACAAGTCAGAGGTCACATCATACTTCCTGATTGTGATGTCATTGCCCTGTGTAATGACCCCCTGGAGAGGATGGAACGGAAAATCAGTCCTGTTTTTGTCCAGTCCCAAACAGCCACACCCTTCAACTCCAAAACATTTTATGTTCATGTTTTTGAAGTGATGGGTCACCCATAGTTCATTTACTTTTAATAATCTAGTGTTTTTATAGATCAGTAACACACTGTGGGATCTACACAACAAGGGGCACAGTATGGAATATTGCCTGCGTCCCAATTGGCATCCTATTCTCTATAGGCTGTGTTTATACTGCCACCTTAAGAGCCCAGTTCTGATTTTATGTCCATATCCAAACTGTCCATTATTTTATATGTGACCCATATCAGAGTTGTGCTGATGTAGCCTCTGAGGTAACACACATGTTGCAATCATCACTTCCTGTCACTCTTCCTAAAATGTTTTAGGTGGTTGTCGTGGTAACGTGTAAAAAAAAAAAAAAAAAACAACACCTCAGAGTAAAAATATCTGATCTGAGTTTGCAGACTGAGGTCACATTATGGAGCAGATTTGGGTTCATATACTATTTACAATATCTCAGTTACTTTCATATATATTCCAAAGTAAGCATTCAGATTACCTTTATTTGGAAAAACAAGTAGTTGGAATGTTTTTGGAAAATACACTTGGAAAGTATCTGAAAACACTCAAATACACTGACTTAAGTACACTCTCATACAGGTATTTTTTCTAAATAGTATTTGAAGTAAGTGTTTGAAAATACTTTCAAATACAATTGGGAAGACCATTTTTTTAACATTTACAAATACCCATTAAAATACTCAAATAAAAGGTACTTGTTTTCAGGCGGAGTATTTGAAAATACTCAAATACACAGGAAAACATATTTTAAATAACAAATACTCCAATACTCATGCATTTGAACCGAGCTATGCTATGGAACATTAGAAGTGTTTTTGTTGGAGTGAGATCCACATATGTGACCTACCGGCACGACTCTGAAATTGTGTTTTTTTACATTAGATAAAAGTAGAGATTCAAAGCTAGAAAATGGTATATTGTGCACTACAGTTGAGGACCAATGGGAAAGTCATTCTGCTATGAAAGTTGATCAAGTTGATACCCCACTTTTGAGAAAATGGCCCTTGAATCTTTTGATAAAACTACTGGAGAGCTCTTCTTTGTCAACACCCTCTTAAAACTTCTTATGGCTGAGATCCCGTTAACGGGATTGACTTGACAACAGCCAGTGAAGGTGCAGGGTGCCAAATTCAAACAACAGCAATCTCATAATTAAAATTCCTCAAACATACAAGTACTTTACAGCATTTTAAAGATAAACTTGTTGTAAATCCAGCCACAGTGTCCGATTTCAAAAAGGCGAAACGAAAGCACACCAAACGATGAAAGCACACCAAACGATTATGTTAAGTCAGTACCTAGTCACTGAAAAAACACAGCCATTTTTCCAGCCAAAGAGAGGAGTCACAAAAAGCACAAATAGAGATAAAATGAATCACTAACCTTTGATGATCTTCATCAGATGACACTCATAGGACTTCATGTTACACAATACATGTATGTTTTGTTCGATAAAGTTCATATTTATATCCAAAAATCTTAGTTTACATTGGCGCGTTATGTTCAGTAATGTTTTGCCTCCAAAACATCCGGTGATTTTGCAGAGAGCCACATATATTTACAGAAATACTCAAAATAAACATTGATAAAAGATACAAGTATTATACATTGAACTTTAGATAAACTTCTCCTTAATGCAACCACTGTGTCAGATTTCAAAAACGGAAAAAGCCCACCATGCAATAATCTGAGAACAGAGCTCAGGGGCAGCCATACAGATATCCGCCATGTTGTGGAGTCCACAGAAATCAGAAATAGTATTATAAATATTCACTTACCTTTGATGATCTTCATCAGAATGCACTCCCAGGAATCCCAGTTCCACAATAAATGTTTGTTTTGTTCGATAACGTCCATAATTTATGTCCAAAATCCTCCTTTTTGTTCGCGCGTTTAGTTCCAATATCCAAATTGATGACGCGCAGGTCAGACAAAAAGTCAAAAAATTCCATTACAGTTCATAGAAACATGTCAAACGATGTATAGAATCAATCGTTAGGATGTTTTTAACATAAATCTTCAACAATGTTACAACCGGAGAATTCCTTTGTCTTCAGAATTGCGATGGAACGCAGGTCGCTCTCACGGGAGCGCGCGTGATCAGCTCATGCCAGACACCTGACTCAAAGAGCTCTCATTCCCTCATGCTTCACAGTAGAAGCATCAAACAAGGTTCTAAAGACTGTTGACATCTAGTGGAAGCCGTAGGAAGTACAATATGACCTCAAATACACTGTATATTGGATAGGCAAACCTACAAACCTCAGATTTCCCACTTCCTGGTTGGATTTTTTTCTCAGGTTATTGCCTGCCATATGAGTTCTGTTATACTCACAGACATCATTCAAACACATTTAGGAACTTCAGAGTGTTTTCTATCCAAATATACTAATACTATGCATATCTTAGCTTCTGGGACTGAGTAGCAGGCAGTTTACTCTGGGCACCTTATTCATCCAAGCTACTCAATACTGCCCCCAGCCATAAGAAGTTAAGCTTTAGCCCCAACCAGCTCTTTAAGGATTCACATGTGAGGCCATGTACTAAACAACCATTGATTTCAAGACTAAAGGCTGGTTTATACTACGGGTGTGTTTGTAAATTTAGTCTGGAGTGCCAGAGTGTTTTCTGGGAGTTTGTAAACTCACAGCGTTGTCAGATTGTCAGTTCAGAGCGCACACTGAATTCTGTGGCTGAGGATTAGGGTTGATTTGAGCGTTCTGACCTTACAACTTCAGTCAAGCACCCAAATGAACTGGCTAATGTTGGCTAGCTTGCTAGCTACTACCAGAACAGCTCACTCGGACCATTTTACTCACCCTAGCAGAGCAGGTTAGGCTGTTTTTCGGTTATCCAGAGCGTTGGTGACTGCAAATGTGCTGCTGGAAACAATTTAATGACGTTTTTTTGCCAACGTTTACTGACACCGGCCATATTCAACGGGTGTTGAGCATTCATAAATTCATCAGTTATTCTGCGCTCTGGCACACTTAGAAGAGAGAGCTTTGAAATTGAAGCAGATAACCAGAGTGAATTTACCAGCTACATCTATCAACAGTTGTCGCAATGACATCATGAACATTCTATTTAAATGGTTACTTGCATAGTGGAGTCTTTTGTTTAGACATGTAGCTAGCTAAACAATGAACCATAATCCGAACTCATAACATTACTACCCTGCATGAATTTTCAGGTAGCTAACCAACCAGGTTCAATGTTAGCTAGCTAACAATAGGCTATAACTAGCAATTAATATGGCTCTGAGATACAAATAATATTACTAGATAGATCATTCATGTAACTTTAGCTAGCGAGCCAGCTAATGTTAGCTAGCTAGCTAAGAGTACACTTTAACTTGAAATGAAAACAACTTTCTGACTAAATTAGAAGAAACGTGCAATATCTGAAAATGTAGCTAGCTAGACTCTCTTACTCGTATACATGGATGGACGCTTCTCCCTCTCTGTCACGGATGCCATGGTTACCCTTAGTTTGAAGATGTAATCCGTAGACATGTGTTTTCTCCATCTCCTTAGCGATCAAACTCTAATTCCACTGAACTCAGTCCTCCAGAAAGTGGAGATCAACACTTAAATTCTCTGGGATATGTGGGACGCTAACGTCCCACTTGGTCAAAAGCCAGTAAAAATGCAGAGCGCCAAATTCAAATAAATTACGATAAAAATCAAACTTTCATGAAATCACACATGCAATACACCAAATTAAAGCTACACTTGTTGTGAATCCAGCCAACGTGTCAGATTTCAAATAGGCTTTTCGACGAAAGCAAACTATGCTATTATATGAGGATAGCACCATAGTAAACAAAGAGTGATAAGCATATTTCAACCCTGCAGGCACGACACAAAACGCAGAAATAAAAATATAATTCATGCCTTACCTTTGACGAGCTTCTGTTGCTGGCACTCCAATATGTCCCATAAACATCACAAATGGTCCTTTATTCCGTCGATATATATCCAAAATGTCCATTTATTTGGCGCGTTTGATCCAGAAAAACACCGGTTCCAACTTGCACAACGTGACTACAAAATATCTCAAAAGTTACCTGTAAACTTTGTCCAAACATTTCAAACTACTTTTGTAATACAACTTTAGGTATTTTTTAACGTGAATAATCAATAAAATTGAAGACGGGATGATCTGTGTTTAATACCGGAGGAAAACAATGTGTAGCATGCTTTCTGGTCACGCGCCTCTAACAAACAGTACACTTCACTGGAGCCTCATTCTGAACATGGCTACTTCTTCATTTCTCAAAGGAAAAACCTAAACCAATTTCTAAAGACTGTTGACATCCAGTGGAAGCAATAGGAACTGCAGGAATGTCCTTAGAAATCTGGATTCCCAATGAACACCCATTGAAAAGAGAGTGACCTCAAAAAAAGAAAAATCTGAATGGTTTGACCGCGGGGTTTTGCCTGCTAAAAAAGTTATGTTATAGGCACAGACATGATTCAAACAGTTTTAGAAACTTCAGAGTTTTTTCTATCCAATACTAATAATAATATGCATATATTAGCATCTGGGACTGAGTAGGAGGCAGTTTACTCTGGGCACGCTTTTCATCCAAACGTGAAAATGCTGCCCCCTATCCTAGAGAAGTTAATGAGTTAAAGTTTTCCGAATTAACTCAAGAATATAACTGTCATGAACGTCGTAAGAACATTCGGACCAAAGCGCAGCGTGATCTGGGTTCCACATATTTATTGAAGTGAAACTTTGAACAAGACAAAATGATGAACCAACGAAACGTGATGTCAGTGAAGTGCTCACAGACAGCTACACAAAAACAAGATCCCACAAAACACAGTGGGGAAATGGCTGCCTAAATATGATCCCCAATCAGAGACAACGATAAACAGCTGCCTCTTATTGGGAACCATACCAAGCCCACATAGAAATACACAACCTAGATAGGAACAATCCACCCTAGTCACTCCCCGACCTAACCAAAATAGAGAATAAAAAAGGCTCTCTATGGTCAGGGCGTGACAATAACAGAATATTTTGTTATCATATTAGTCATCCATTAATTATTATTATCAGTATCATTCTGAACGTCGTTGACTTCAAATCTGCACGAACCCTAGTCTAAATGATGATTCTGCGATACACAAATTGGCTTAATTATTTATTTACTAACTAACTAAATAATCAGAATTACATAAACATACACACAGGATAGATTATACTTTGATTACTAACATGATGCAATGAAAAGTCCCTAGTGGACTAACCCGATATGACGGCTTTGTACACAATGAAAAGGGAAGGGGCATGTAAGGAGAGGGAGAGACAGAGAGAGTCAACTTATCGTACATGCAGTTGGAAAACTATGCTGATGGGAATGTAAATATTTTGCACATGAATGCCCGCTCATAATTTTTTTTTTTGCAATGTATATGTATATTTACGCTTGTATGTCTTTGTCGTCTCTCTCTGTTGAAATCGCCCGGTCCATCTATGGAGAGTCAATTCGACAGAAATTCTCTGGTTGAGTAAGTCTCTGGTTGTCCACCAGAGGTCACCATGTCCTTTGTAATCGTAGCTTCTTGGTTTGGAGTATCTGTTAGAACGGATCCTCCAGAAGGTGCACCATGTGGTTTTCAGAAAGGCTTGTTAGAATAGTTCCTTTATATGTATCTATGGTAGTGAAATGAAATTGTTCTTTGTCTCTCGTCTTCGGTCGAGTTTCCTAGACTATATTACCTTACCCAGGTGTAGACTGAGAATGTTTCGTATAGTCTTTGCCTTCACTCGTCGAGAGTCTGAGGGTCTTACCATTTTCTGGTCTTGTAGTTTTTAAACCATTTGTCACGTTCAGCTTGAGCAGTACATTGGCTGGTCTCAATGGTTGATTATTCAGGGTACAGATTGAAACACTACACACCGGTAGGAACCTGGCATGTTTTGGTCTAATGTAAATTTCGTTAGGAGTCCTTTTATAAGCACTCTGGAAAAAGGGGCGTTCCATCCTTTTGGCATAATGTCTGTGCTCACGTCGGCGTGGTTACTGACTGGGTAAAACTTTACATGAAAACAATTATCTAATTTCGATAGATAAAATCACATTTCATCTTATCACAAATAGTTTAATCATATAAGTTTTACAACATTTAGATGTAACTCTGACATATACATTGTGAAAGCTCTTAAAGTTACATTGTTTCCATTATAATGTCTTTAATGATATCACCAAACAATAAATGATCTGACATGATTGTTCTTTAAGTCCCACCTGAGCATTTCCCACCTTCTTTGTGGTAGGAATATTTTTCATTATCCACTTTTGGATGTTGTAGTTTTGGCGGGAAGAATCTCCTTGTAACAATAGGGTTCTTTCCCCTCAATACTGCCTGGCCAGGGAGAGACCGTTTCTGCAAGGTATTTGCGAAATTCATAAAACTGGCCATGCAGATTAGATTAGAATATAATATAACAGAGTAGAATAAAAAAAAACATAATATTTTAAAATAGAACAGACCATAATAGAATAGAGTAGAATATAAAAAAACATGATATTATAGAATAGAACAGAATATAATATAATATAATATAATAGAAAAGAACAGAATATAATAAAACAGAAAATAATAGAATAGAATAGAACAGAACAGAATATAATAGAATATAAATAATTGAATAGAACAGAATATAATAGAACAGAATATAATATATAAAACAGTAGAATATCATAGAACAGAATATAATAGAATATAATAGAACATAATACAATAGAACAGAAATAATAGAATAGAACAGAACATAATATAATATAATAGAACAGAATATAATAGAATAGAACAGAATAGAATATACTAGAATAAAATAGAACAGAACATAATATAGTTGAATAGAGTATAATATAATATAATAGAACAGAATAGAAATAATATAATATAATAGAATAGAATAGAACTGAATATAATGTAATATAATATAATAGAACATAATAGAATAGAACAGAATATAATATAATATAATATAATAGAACAGAATATAATGTAATAGAACATAATATAATAGAATATAATAGAACAGAATATCATAGAACAGAACAGAATATAGTTGAATAGAGTAGAATATAATAGAATATATTACTATACGTTGGCTTTTAATATAACTAGAATATAACAGAATATAATATAATAACAATGAATATAATAGAACAGAAATTTAATAGAATATAATCAGAAACAGAAATAAAGAAAACAGAATATAATAGAACAGAACATAATAGAACATAATTATATTAGAGCAGATATAATAGAATATAATTGAAACAAATATAAATAATATAATAATAGAACAGAACAGAAGATAAAGAACAGAAAATAATAGAATATAATAGAACATAATCTAATAGAATAGAATAGAACAGAATAATTAATAATATTAATACAAATAGAATATAATAGAACAGGAATACAATAGAACAGACAACAATAATAAATACATATACAACAATATAGTATAATATATAGAACAAACAATAATAGAAGTAATATTAATAAACAGAAATACTAAATTAATAGAAACAGAAAATAATAAAATAGAATATAACAGAATAGAAATATCAATACAATAGAATAATTAGAAACAGAAATAATAGAAATAATAGAACAGAATTAATAGAACAGAATATAATAGAACAGAAACATAATATGACAGATAATTATTAGAGCAAACTATATTAGAATATAATAGACAGAATAAATATAAATATAATATAATAGAACAGAATATAATATAATATAATATAATATATAATAAATATAATAGAAACAGAATATAAACAGAATATAATAGAACATAATCTAATAGAATAGAATAAGAATATAATATAATACAATACAATAGAAATATAACAGAAATATAATAGAACAGAATATAAATGAACAGAAATAATAGAATATTAATAGAACAGTAATATAATAGAACAGAACATTAAAATAGAACAGAATATATTAGAGCAGATATATTAGATATAATAGAACAAATATAATAAATAATATAATATAATAGAACAGAATATAATAGAACAGAAAAAGAATATAATAAAGAAATAATCTAATAGAATACAACAGAACATTACATTTAACATTTTAAGTCATTTAGCAGACGCTCTTACCAGAGCGAACTTACAAATTGGAAAGTTCATACATATCTCCTGTGGGGAATAACGCCACAACCCTGGCGTTGCAAGCGCCAGCTCTACCAACTGACCACACGGGACCATAACAGAATATAATATAATACAAAGAACAGAACAGAACATAATATATTAGAGCAGTATAATATAATATATATAATAGAAACAGAACGGAAGATAATAGAACAGAAAATAATAGAATGATAATAGAACATAATCTAATAGAATAGAACAGAATATATATAATATAAAAAATAGAATATAATATAACAAGATAATATAATATAATAGAAAGAATATAATAGAATATATAATAATAGAAATAGAAACAGAATATAATAAATAAATAAGAACAAATGTAATAGAACAGAATATAATATAATATAATAGAACATAATCTAATAGAATAAAAGAATATAATAGAATATAATAGAACAGAATATAAAGAACAGAATATAACAGAATAAATATAACTGAATATTATAGAATTAATAGAGCAGAATATAAATATAATATAATAGAACAGAATAGTAATAGAACAGAATATAATAGAACAGAATATAATAGAATATTATAGAGCAGAATACAGTTGAATAGAGTAGATATAAATAATATAATAGAACAGAGATATAATAGAACAGAATATAGTTGAACAGAACATAAATTAATATTAATATATGAGCAGCATATAGTTTGATTAGAGTAGAATATAATATAATATAATAGAGCAGAATATAGTTGATAGAGTAGAATATAATAGAACAGAGTAGAATTATAATAGAAACTAATAAATCACGATCAGTTGGCAGTCTGTTTGGCAATGAAGCTTGCAAACAGAATACACAGACATAGTGCAATACAGCTTATTGTGTTTTAGACTTCTTATCCATGGCAGCCACTGTGGTAGTTTTTCTCTCCCTCTCTGTGCCTGGACAGTTGGCCAGATGGATCTTTAACAGGCAGTGTGTTTTGCCAGATCTGTCTCCTGGACTCTCTTTTTTTTGTGTGACAGTTTCAAAGAAGACTTAAGAATGCAGAGAATGAATGAAGTTGATTGTAACAAAGGGCTGAAACACAACACACCACAACTGAGACATTTTGACCATTTAATTGAACCGAATATAATTAGTTTACTCATAATTGAAGCGCCTTGTGCCTATGCTCTCACATGGTGTCCTGACAAAGGTGTCCCTCAAGGGTGGCCCTGACAAGTGTCCTGGTAGAGCGGGAGTCAGGCAGGTTCTAACAACAGAGTTAACAGGAGGACCTGGACAGAAGTAACGAGACGTTAATACAGGAGAACAGGCAGAACTAGGAACAGAGAACGAGCACATGAACAGGAAACGACAGAATAAGCAAGAACCTGGAACAGGACAGAGTTAACAGGAGAAACCTGGACAGAGAGACGACAGATGAAGGGTTGAAAGAGTTACAACGAACAGCCTTACCTCTGATGGGACATTGGCTAAGCTCTCTCTCTTCTCTTGTTCTCAGGCCACAAGAAACCCCATTAATAAAAACATCTCTCTCTCTCCTTCTCTCATCCATCATGGATCGTATTAATCTTTAACCCTACAGTAACCTACTCATACCTCTCCTCCCACCCTTCTTCACCTTCCATCCCACCTTCTCACTCTCCTCCCACCCCTCTCTACCTCTCCATTCCCCATCCACCTTCTCTACTCTCCATCCCACCCTTTCTACCTCTCCATCCCCCCCCTTACCTCTCCTCACATCTCTCTCCATCCCACCTTCTCTAACCCTTCCATTCCACATTCTCTACCTCATCCAATTTCTACATCACGATTCTCTACTCTCCATCCCACCCTTCTCTACCTCCTCCCATCCCTTCTCACTCCAATCCCCCATCTCTACCTCTCCATCCCACCCTTCTAGCCTCCAGCACCCTTCTCACTCCCACCCCCCTTCCTATTCCATGCCACCTCTCTACTCTCCACCCACCTTCTCTACTCTCTCATACCCTTGCTCGCTGGGAATACATAATACGGTCAAACTTGTTTTCCATCTCCATTTATTCCCACCCCCCTCCCCCGTAATACGCACGTCTCTCCTCCTGCTCAGCATTTTCTGCCCCATCTCCCCCCTCTCTCCTGCCAGTCCTTTGTGTAGCTCAAGACTTGAACAGGTTGCAGGGAAGCAGGGGACACAGAGTGCTCAGAACACAGAGAGACCAAGAAGGCTCACCCCTCAGAGAGACAGGAGAAAACATAAAACAACCACCACTGGACAGCATGGGCGATCCTGCCTGAGAGGCAGAGAGAGAGAGAGAAAGAAAAAAGAAAGAAAAGGAAAGAGAAGAAAGAAAAAAGAAAGAAAAAAAAAGAAAGAAGACAAGAAAGAAGAAAGAAAGAAAAGAAAGACAAAGAAAGAAGAGAAATGTGTGTGTGTTCTTAATTTAGCTTTCCCATATCTGAGGATTTTATATTTCTCCAAACCCACATACACTAGGGCCGTGACCTGGGCAGACAAAGCAGTCTCTGTGTGTAGGATCATTCTCTCTGGATACAAGATATCCCCTCGGAGCTCCCCTCTACTAATGCATCCCAGCAAACTATTACTGCTACCATTCTCTCTCTCTCTCTCTTCTCTTCTTCTCCTCTCTCTCTCTCTCTCTTCTCTCTCCTCCTCTCTCTCTCTCCTCCTCTTCTCTCTCTTCTCTCTCTTTCTTCTCTCTCTCTCTCTCTCTCCTCTCTCTCTCTCTCTTCTCTCCTCTCTCTCTCTCTCTCTCTCTCTCTCTCTGTCCGCTCTCTCTCTCTCTCTCTCTCTCTCTCTCTCTCTAATTCCTCTCTCTCTCTCATCCTTCAGCTCCCCTCAACCCACTCCATCTATCTCTGACCACCATCCAGGTCCCATCCTTCAGCTCCCCTCAACTCCTCCCATCTATCTCTGAACACCATCCAGTCCCATCCTTCACTCCCCGCAACCCCTCCCATCTATCTCTGAACACCATCCAGTCCCATCCTTCAGCTCCCCTCAACCCTCCCATCTATCTCTGACCAACATCCAGTCCCATCCTTCAGTTCCCCTGGACTGGATGGTGGATTTGTAGCAATTTGTAGTGCTTTAACCAGGAACTAAATTACTGCGCTCTCTGACCTTCACCCTATTCCCTTAATTCCGTTCAGCACCAGATTTCTCACAAGTCTATCTATCATCCATCCTTTGTCTGTTGGTGGAAGTTGTAAGAAATAATGAGAAGAAACATTCTTGTCACCTAACCCTCACAAACTTTTACAGATACACAATTGAGACGTCCTGTCGGGTGTATCACAACCTGGTACGGCAATTGCACCGCAGAACTAAATACATTTGATTGATTGATAACCAGGAACAGTTGGATGTGTTCTGGCTCTTCATAGAGAAGTATGTGTGTGTATGGTGTTGTGGTTGTGTGTGTGTGTGTGTGTGTGTTGTGTGTGTGTGTTGTGTGTGTGTGTGTGTGTGTGTGTGTGTGTGTGTGGGTGTGTGTGTGTTGTGGTGTGTGTGGTGTGTGTGTGTGTGTGTGTGTTGTGCTTCTTTTTCAGAAAGAGCTGGTTGTCAGAGCGGAAATCACTTAGTGTGGAGAGGAGAGGACAGAGGCAGGTTTATTCTAACAGGCAGTCTGGATTTCCTGTCTTCTGTTGCTTCAACCCTGCCAAAGCTGGCACGCACACACACACACACCACACACACACCACACACACACACACACACACACACACACACACACACACACACACAACACACACACACACACACACACAACACACACACACACACACACACACACAACACACACACACCACACACACGCCAAACACGCAAACACAGATACACACACAACACAATCCCCCCATAAACAACACACCACCACACACACACACACCACCACACACACACACACACACCACACACAACACACACACACACACACACACACACACACCACACACACACACACACACACACACACACACACACACACACACACCACATTGGTTGAAGCTCAGTTGTAAATGAAAATCTCCTACCACAATATTGAAGCCAATATACCCCAATCGCTATGAAACATTTGAAAATCAACTTGAGATGATCAACTTGAACACACTCCCCCTCTCATCAATATCTTTCCTTACAGAGAACCACATACCAGATGTATAAAACAGGGTCGTTAGCCATTTCAGTTTTTAATAGTATTTTTTGCAACGAGACTATAGCGTCCATAAAGTGACCATGGACATAAAAAAATGCTGTATTGAAAAAAGTTGTAGGTGCAACATTTTAAAATTGGTAATTTATCCCTCTCATATGCTTAGTGATGTCCTTTTTGAGGGATTTTCTACAAAAAATCTTTCAACTGAATCTCAAAGTTCTAACAACTGATCTGTTTCTCCCAGGACCAAGCCACGCCAGCAACCAGCCCCCAGAACCAGCCCGTCAGCAACCAGCCCCAGGACCAGCCATCAGCAACCAGCCCCAGACCAGCCCGTCAGCAACCAAGCCCCAGGACCAGCCCATCAGCAAAGGACCAGCCCAGACCAGCCCCAGGACCAGCCCGTCAGC
>NW_019943748.1:1087-6551 GCF_002910315.2 Salvelinus sp. IW2-2015 | reverse complement strand
CAACAGAATTATTAATATAATCGATAATATAATAGAAATAAGTAGAATAGATAATGATAAGAAATAGAAAATAAACAGATAATAGAACAGAATAATAAAAGAATAGAACAAAATATAATAGAAATAACAGAATTATAAGGTAGAAAAGAACAGAAATAGAATATAAATAGAACAGAATAGAATATAAATAGAACAGAACAGAATATAGTTGAATAGAGTAGAATATAATAGCACGAAATAAATAATATTATATAATTAGAATATAATAGAACAGAAATACAATAGAACAGAACAGAATATAATAGAACAGTAAATAATAGAAATATATAACATTAATCTAATAGAATAGAATAAACAGAATATAAATAATACAATTAAAATAATATAATAGAATATAATAGAACAGATATAATAGAACAGAATATAATAGAACATAATATATAGAATATAATTAACAGAAAATAGAATAGAATAGAACATAATATATAAATATATACAATAATTAATAAACATAGAATAAATAAACGAAAAAATATAATAGAACAGAATATAAAAGAACAGAATATAATAGAACAGAACATAATAGAACATAATATATTAGAGCAGAATAATAGAATATAATTGAAAGAAATAATATATATAAATAATAGAACAAACAGAAATAATAGAACAGAAAAATAATAGAATATAATAGAACATAATCTAATAGAATAGATAGAACAGAAAAATAATATAATACAATAGAATATAATAGACAGAATACAATAAAAAACAGACAATAATAGAATACCATATAACACAATATAGTATAATATAATGAACAGAACATAATGAATGAATATAATAAACAGAATATACTAAATAAATAGAACAGAAAATAATAAAATAGAATAACACAATAGAATATTAATAACATAGAATAAAATAGAACAGAATATAATAGAATATAATAGAACAGAATATAATAGACAAATAAATAAACAGAACATAATGACAACATATTAGAGCAGACTATATTAGACATATAATAGAACAGAATAAATATAATATAATATAATAGAACAGAATATAATAACATAATATAATATATATAATATAAATAGAACAGAATATAAATAGAAGTATAATAGAACATAACTCTAATCCTCTCTCTCCCCAGCAACCAGCCCCAGGACCAGCCCGTCAGCAACTAGCCCCAGGACCAGCCGATCAGCAACCAGCCCCAGGACCAGCCCGTCAGCAACCAGCTCATCAGCAACCTACAGGAGGAGAAATATGGATGTCAAAATTTTGGGAAATTTAATGATATTCTTAACATGGACTGAGCCACTCCGCATGGCTGCCAATGTGATAAGGATGCAACCAGGGCCGATGCGGATGGCGGTTACTCATGTGCAGGACGTAAAGTATTTTTATGAAACATTCCAGACCGCATCCCAGACAGCATCCCAGACAGCATCCCAGACAGCATCCTGAAAATAATTCTGGACTGAACTAATTTGGAGGGAAGGCGTGTTTTTGGAAAGAGATGGAAGGAGATGGACCAAACACACTTACATGCATACTTTGGGGTTCTTATCCTTGTTTGTGTTTTCAGATCCAATGGGGAATCCACAGAATCCCTGTGTGATGCAGAAACTGGTAGAGAACTTTTCCGTACAACAATGTCTCTGGAAAACTTCCACATTATTTCCAGGATTATTCGCTTCGATAACCGAGACACCAGACCAGCTCGACGGCAGAGAGACAAGCTAGCTGGAATCAGGTCAGTGTAGAGAGACAAGCTAGCTGCTATCAGGTCAGTGCAGAGAGACAAGCTAGCTGCTATCAGGTCAGTGTAGAGAGACAAGCTAGCTGCAATCAGGTCAGTGTAGAGAGACAAGCTAGCTGCTATCAGGTCAGTGCAGAGAGACAAGCTAGCTGCTATCAGGTCAGTGTGGGACAAGTGGGTGGACTGCCTTACCCTGTTTTACAACCCTGGACCCAATGTTACTGTTGATGAGCAGCTTATGCCATTTAGGGGCCGCTGACCCTTCAGGCAGTAAATACCGTCTAAACCGGCAAAATACGGAATCAAGATTTGGCTGCCTGTGATGCTGCTTCATCATATGCGTGGAACTTGCAAGTGTATACGGGGAAGCCAGATGGAGGAGCCCCTGAGAAGAACCAAGGGATGCGGGTTGTCCTGGATGTGACACAGTGACTCCGTGGCCACAACATCACATGCGATAACTTTTTTACTTCGCACAAGCTGGGACAGGAGCTCCTCAAGAGGAAGCGGACAATGGTATGAACAGTATGAAAAAACAAGCCAGAGCTCCCACCTCAGCTGTTGAATACACGGAACAGGCCTGTCAATTCCACTAAGTTTGTGTTCACGGCCAACACGTCCGTAGTGTCCTACGTGCCAAAGATAGGCGAAAATGTGGTACTTACGAGTACGCTGCATAGGGATGGGAGAATCTGTGGTCAGGAAAATAAAAAAACAGAAATCATAATGGATTACAATGCCACAAAAGGAGGGGTTGACAATTTAGACAATCTGGTAACTGGCTACATCTGCAAAAGAGAGCCCTACACTGGCCACTTGTGATATTCTTCAACATCTTGGACATCTCGGCGTACAACGCGTTTGTCTGGATGGCTTTGAACCCAGATTGGAACAGAGAAAAGCTCCAGAGGAGACGTCTCTTTCTCGAGGAGCTGGGCAAGGCATTGGTAAGACCTCAAATCCAGAGGAGACATCTGTGTGTGAACCCAAGAAGGACAGGAAGACACAGTACACACACATCAAGTGCATGAAATACATTTGCAACACACACACACAGTAAAACTCTGTCCCTCATGTGGTGTGTAGACCAGCCATAATTTGTGTTCAATGGGGCTCATTTATCATTTCCATAAAATACTGTATGTAAAAATTTGTCCTTCCAATTTGTTCAGTTCAAAGCAATAAACATCAATAGTCATGAAAACCTTGTTAATTTATATTTGTTCAAGATAAACATGATTTATTCCACCCGTGTATTGTTTATGATTGATTTTGTTAACAAAAATCACATTTTATTAAGAAGATTTGAATAGCGCCTTTATTGATAAATGTGATCTATCAGAGGTATATGGCAAAAATTAAACATATGCAGTCTATATTGCTTGTAATTGATATAGGTCAACATCTAAGTTTTAAGTATTTTTAAGTAAATTGTTATGATTGTTTTGTTTTAAAAACCCTATAATGTTGTGGGTCCATCAGACCTGTGGACATCGGGTGAATAACAAAATATTTACTTCACATAAGGACTAATCATGCAAAGTGCTTTTGCAACACTAGCTAGCAAGCTAGCTAATCCATAGACCAGGCTACAATAAGAGCTAGCCACATTTCACTGTCATACAGGATCCAACTCAATCTGCTGAGAAACATTTGCTAGCTAACATTGCTAGCGGCTCTGGCTCTGTTGTGCACTGACTGCAGTGTGCTAGCTTGCTAGCGTCAGAAAAACTCACCAGCTTAACATACGTAATCCATTCCAGCACACCTGTCTTCTTGAGACTTTCATCCACATGTGTGCTGATCAACAGTGGCAAACTAACAACTCTGCCACATGTTGGATATTTTACAACTCTGCCGTGCACACCTATGTGAAGCAAGCCACAATAAGGATTAGTCACAATAGTGGAATTTGCTAAACAATAAATAATAAAGAAATTAATAAATAAAAGTTCCCCATTGAAAGGGATTCAAACTGATACAAATAGTGGAATCATCCCATATTTGGACTAGATAATTCTAAACAAGGTCAGATGTTGAACAACCCTTAGCCATGGTATATCGGCCATATACCACACCCCCTCAGGCCTTATTGCAATAATTATATTGTTCTATAATAATGTAGCATAATCTCATTCCGGTGTACAAACCATGGAGATTAAAAACATAAACATTTGTTTTAAAAGTAAGAATAGAAATTGGTCTGAAGCCGAAAAAGCAGGGAAATTCACAAGCACCACAATGCCTATTCCACCCATTTCTCTACCAAGGCTTTCCAGCACACAGCTTTGATCTACCACAGTATAACAGTATGTTAGTATTGTACTTCAAACTATGTGTAGGCAGGTTGCTTAGGATTCAAACCTCTTCAAACAGCCTAATTCATACTCTTCCCTTTACTTTCCATTGTAAGAGCATGGGCTCTCCAAAAAAAAATATATTACGGTTGGTTTTTCTTTGGATTTTCTCCTACCATATCTATTGTGTTATATTCTCCTACATTATTTACAACATTTCTACAAACTTCAAAGTGTTTTCTTTCCAACGGTACCAATTATATGCATATCCTGGCTTCAGGGCCTGAGCAACAGGCAGTTTACTTCTAGCCCTAACAAGTTAAATCATTACACAAAGACGAGTTTCCATTGGGCTTTTAATTTGAATAATAAATACGTTTTTCAAAACTTCACTATCGCGAATTCTTGAATCAGGCCTCAGGCCGCATACGGCCCCCGGGTCGGCCTTTGCCCAGGTCTGTTCTAGTAAATTTCCTTTCTTTTTCTGGGCTTCAGATCATGCCTATTTTCACTTACAATGTCGTTTTTTGTTTTTTTGTTTTTTAGTTGAAAGGACTTTTCTCCAAGTCACAGGTATCTTGGTTTAATGTATGTTTAGGTTAATGGCAGGGTCGCTTTTCAACAACAGCCTTAAGGCTGAAGGATTAATTAACAGGTGTACGGTGCACATTTTAGGACATTACATCCGGAGGGGTGAGCCGTGAGGCTGAGCTGTGATGATTAACTCAAACTAGGGGTGAGGCTTATGGATTGAGGCTGAGGGTGTCCTAAAATGTACACTAGAGGTTTGCTACACCCAGTCAGTTTCCAATCTGATGTTCAGAAATTATTTCTCTAAAGGTCTGTCCAGTCTCCATAGCAACCCGGGAATGGAATGTTTGGGGCCAGCGGTTGGCAGGAGAATAAGAATACCTGGGTTCTATTCACCTGAGTGTTCTCTGAGAATTCTCTGACTGCTCTCACTGTTCATAGCTGATCTAACCACTCACACAGCAGACTGGTCACTAGAAACAGATGGCGATTTCGGACGTTTGAAAAGGTCCCTAAAAATTGTCGATATACGCCTTCCTAGCTCAAAAAAGAAAAAGAAAAAACGATTGCCCAGCACTGGGAGAAAACTCTTGATGCTTAGACCACTGAGCTACCACAGGTCACAGTTCACTAGCAAGTCATGAGAATAGTGGATAATAGTTGATGGAAACAGTGCGTCATTTATTAATGATTTTGTTTTAAGCCTTTACCAAACCATAGCCCTAACCTTAACATCTCGGAATTAATACCTAGACTGTTAACCCTTTGAGTTGTTTCTGTTTTACCCCTGTTACCACACAGAATTAACCGTGTAACCATGCGGAATTAACCCTGTAACCATGCGGAATTAACCCTGTAACCATGC
>NW_019943748.1:0-1077 GCF_002910315.2 Salvelinus sp. IW2-2015 | reverse complement strand
ACCCTGTAACCATGCGGAATTAACCCTGTAACCATGCGGAATTAACCCTGTAACCATGCGGAATTAACGCAATAAAAAATAGACGTTCGTCCATAATACGTCGAATTTCGAATGGAAACTATGAGATCTTGTTGCACACAGAGAAGGTCAAAGAGGACTTTATAGAAAGTGCAGAAGCTATGCGTTGTCAATATATAGAGATTTTTAAAAGAAATAAATCAGATAAGCTTATTTTATAATCTGGAAGACGTCACTGTGTTTACATGTGTGGATATAGCATACTGATACTGTTGATGAAGTATATTGTCATGTATGGGACTTGCCATAGGTCTTTAACTATGTCAAATAACATGACTCAATGACGAACTGTCAAAAGTAGTGCTCTATATAGGGAATAGGGGGTCTGTTTTAGGAGCCAGACATACATTTACAACAATCCTTTACATATGCTTTCAAATCCTTAAAATATTTATTTTCTGTGATCTGGTATTTCCTGTTTTATGTTTTGCTAATAAACCATATAGCTACAGTATGTTGGTTCTCTCTTTACTTCTGACGCTGCATTTGCATAAGACATGATTAAAACCAGGAAGTGGTTGTTCCAAGGATTCTAACCTTTATGATCCAGAATGTAATTATTAGAATCCCGCTGGACCGGTAATTAGGTGGCTTGTCACTGAGCTAAATTAGGAACCTGCCTGAGCCTGGACTCCTGACAGCGAATGGCTGGGACCCGTCAAAGAGATGACGGAGCAGTCTGTTGAGACTGCACAGTTAGGCCTACATGTCACTCTTACTTCTTAGGTAACACCTTAGGGCTTTTCAATGTGCTACAGATGAAATCATTATTTTACTGACGATGTTAGAGTATAAGACGTAATATCCATGTTATAGAATATCAGTCATTCAAATCCCTGAAGTAGCTAGATTGTAATTGCTGAGTATTCTCCACTTCCTGGATCCATCCTCTCCTAACCATTCTCCTCCTGTCCTCACGTTCACCTCTCCTAACTCTAACCCTCCTGTCCTCACGTTCACCTCTCCTAACTCTAACCCTCCTGTCCTCACGTTCACCTC
>NW_019943747.1:112433-120775 GCF_002910315.2 Salvelinus sp. IW2-2015 | reverse complement strand
AATGTTTTAAGTATCCAATCACCTTCAAGCAGGAAGTTGGTAGACCTGACAGGATAATCTAAACACAGTGATATGACATGATAGCTGCATGACAACAGGTTATGACGAGTGCAGCCGTTCAGCCTATCACTTTATAAGGCCTGTTTTGTAGCATCATTCATAAGGAAGTCACGTTATGGCTTGTACTCTGTGACCGGTCATCGATGGCCATATAAGGTCCTTTCTTCCTATCTATGTTTTTGTGTGTGATAGCAGTGTGAGGAAATATGTCTTCATCTTTACCAGATGTTTGAAAAGGGAACTTCACGTGTGCGGTGTGTGTGTGTGCGTGCTTGCGTGCGTGCTGGTGTGTGTCTTCATGCGCCATGCATGTGTCCCTCAGTACTGTTCTGCCCTTTGTCTGTGTCCAACTGCATGTGACACTCTTTTAAGTATCCAATCACATTCAATCAGGAAGCTGGTAGACATTTTGTTCCTTTATTTATTATTATGTGCCTTTAACAAGAAGAAGAACAAAGCGATTTTTGCTAATAATTAACCATAAAAAAAGCAAGAAAATAATTTAGCTGAGCATATGCCTATGGCAAACCACATGACATGTTGCWAAAAAATKATTGATATATTTCCAGAGKACTGTAYGTCTACATACTCTCCTCTAAATCTAAACATCATTATTTTTCTTATTYTTCTCTCTTCCTCATTCTCCAGTTGTCTTCTTCCTCCTCTACGGTTCTCTCTGACACTAAGTGTCACGTCTGCTCCCGCTCTTCCCTCCCCCTGGTGCTTGAGGGTGCCAGGTTGCCCTGCATCACGCACTCCTGCAGTCCATCATGCACACCTGGCGTCACTCATCACGCGTCATTCCATGTGACACTAAGGCTCTCTCTCAATCAGTCTTTCCTAGAATCCTGACCTTCTATCTCCTCTCCTACTTCTCAAACCTACACTATAAGAAATAAGGGTTCTGGGGCCTCCCGAGTGGCGCTGCGGTCTAAGGTGCTAGAGGCGTGCTAGAGGTGTCACTACAGATCCGGGTTCGATTCCGGGCTGTGACGCAGCCGTCCGAGACCCATGAGGCGGCACACAATTGGCCCAGTGTCTTCCAGGTTAGGGGAGGGTTTCGCCGGCCGAGATTCCCTTGTCCCATCGCGCACTAGTGACTCCTTGTGACAGGCTGGGAGCAAGAACACTGACTTCAGTCGCCAGCTGTACTGTGTACACATTGGTGCAGTTGGTGAGCAGTGTTTCAAGAAGCAGTGAGGCTAGACGGGGTTGTGTTTCAGAGGACGCATGGCTCTCGACCTTCGCCTCTCCTGAGTCCGTATGGRAGTTTCAGCAATGGGACAAGACTGTAACTACCAATTGGATCTCACGAAATTGGSGAGAAAAAAAKGGTTAAAAGTGCACCAAATAATACAAAAGGGTTCTGCTGCTGTCCCCATATGAGACCCTTTTTGGTTCCAGGTAGAATATTTCTGGGTTCCATGTAGAACCCTCTGTGGAAAGGGTTGTACAGGGAACCCGGAAGGTTTCAACCTGGAACCGAATGGGTTCTCCTAGAGCCAAAAGGGGTTCTTSAAAGGGCTCTCCTATGGGGACAACCGAAGAACCCTTTTCGGTTCTAGATAGAAMAAATGGTGCTAAGAGTGTAGAGAGGCTRGAGTAGGTTATTGTTAAATCATTTTCTCATGGATCCAGTTATGGTTTGTGCCACAATTGTCATCTTTCCATGTCTTTAAAAGTCTTTAAAATAATCAAGGGGTCTGAATACTTTCCGAATGCACTGTATATAGGTTTGAAGCTAGCAAATGTTAATTTCTGGTGAGTTTAGACATTTACAAGCGAAAGTCAATGAGAGACATCGTACCCATGGTACTGGCTCTCCAGCAGCATATCCACACTATGTCTGTGTGGAGTTTGGACTTAGTAGGGCTACAGGCCTGTCTGCTCGAGTGGCAGCTGTACAAGTAACTCATCCAAAGGGCTTTGCCTTCTGTAGCTGGTCTGTAGCTGGTCTTTCTATTTAGTCAGGGTGTTACTTACTGGTATGTAGCTGTCTCTCTCTTTAGTCAGGGTGTTACTACTGGTCTATATCTGGTCTCTCTCTTTAGTCAGTGTGTTGTATTGGTCTGTAGCTGGTCTCTCTATTTAGTCAGGGTTTACTACTGGTCTATATCTGGTCTCTCTCTTTAGTTAGGGTGTTTGTATCTGGTCTGTAGCTGGTCTCTCTCTTTAGTGAGGGTGTTACTACTGGTTGGTTGCTGGTCTCTCTCTTTAGTCAGGGTGTTGTTTCTGGTCTGTAGCTGGTCTTTCTCTTTTAGTGAGGTGTAGTATCTAGTCTGTAGCTGGCTCTCTCCTTAGTCAGGTTGTAGTATCTGGTCTGGAGCTGTCTCTCGCTTTAGTCAGGTTTTTGTATCTGGTCTGTATCGGGACTCAATGCAAATAGTCTGGGCAGCCATTTGATTGCCTGTTCAGGAGTCTTATGGGTTGGCGTTAAAAGCTGGTGAGAAGCCTTTTGGTCCTAGACTTGTTGCTCCGGTATCGCTTGCCATGCGGTAGCAAAGAGAACAGTCTATGACTTGGATGGCAGGGTCTTGACAAGTTTTTGGGCCTTCCTTGACACCGCCTGGTGTAGAGGTCCTGGATGGCAGGCAGCTTTCCCCAGTGCTGTACTGGGCCATATGCACCACCATCTGTAGTGCCTTGAGATCGGAGACCAAGCGGTTGCCGTATCAGGCAGTGATGCAACCAGTTACTAGGATGCAACATAGTTACTAGGTAAAACAACAGATGAATAGTTCTAATCAGCAGCACTTCTTACACTAGGTGATAAGCAATGATTTGGACACCAACTCACAGTAGACAGACAGGCCTATGATCCCAGCCATTAGAATACACAGCAGCCCCAGACACACTGCAGCAACTAGGAAGGGTCTCTTCCCTGAGCTATCAGGCTCTGTAGACACATCAAATAAACGTGTGTGTGTGCTTGTGTGTGTGTTTGTGGTGTGTGTGTGTGTGTGTGTGTGTGTGTGTGTGTGTGTGTGTTACCTGAGTGCTGGTCTCCTGGTCCATTATTAGGAGCAGTGTCTGTGTCTCTTCTCTCTTGGTGCTGGTCTCACCGTCCTCAGGGTGTCTGCACTGACGTAGATATCCACAATCTTCTCCTCCATCTCACCTCTGTCAAACTTGACCTTATTGGTCATATCTGCCTCAGCATAGATGGCCTCAGACATCTCCAACAAAGTGCTGTGTTTTCTGTCTAACAGGTGTATGTTAAGTCTATCCAGGTTCTTGTGATATCGTTACTTCTGCCCTGTGTCTGTTCCTGTGCATTACTGTAGGTGGCACTGTTTAACTTCTTTGTGATAGGGGCAGCATTTCACTTTTGGATGAATTGCTGCCCATAGTGAACTGCCTCCTACTCTGTCCCAGATGTTAATATATGCATAGTGTTATTACTATTTGATATAAAACACTCTGAAGTTTCTAAAACTGTTTGAATGATGTCTGTGAGTATAACAAAACTCATATGGCAGGCAAAAACCTGAGAAAAAATCCAAACAGGAAGTGAGAATTCTGAACTGGTCAATGTTAACTCATTGCCTATTCAATTCCCTGTAAGATATGGATCTGTTTGCACTTCTCTACGCCTTCCACTAGATGTCAACAGTCTGTAGAATGTGGAATGAAGCATCTAGTGTGATGTGGGGCCGGATGGGAGGTGTTTCAGTCATTGGTCTGGCAGATGCCAGTTCCTGGTCATGCGCGTTCCAAACATATCGTCTTGCTTTCCATAACTTCTAGAGACACAAAGGAATTCCCGGTTGGAACGTTATTGATAGTTATGATAACAACATCCTGAAGATTGATTCTCTACTTAGGTTGACCAGTTTATTTGACCTATTATATAACTTTTTGAAGTTTTCGTCCGAGTTCGCCTGCATCTGCGCGAGCGTTTGGACATGTGCACTAAACATGCTAGCAAATTAGCTACTTAGACATAAGTAATGGACATTATTGAAAAAACACGATTTATTGTGGAACTAGGATTCTGGGAGTGCATTCTGATGAAGATCATCAAAGGTAAGGGAATATTTATGATGTAATTTTGTATTTCTGTTGACTCCACATAGCGGAGAAATTTGTTATTTTTGGGCGCTGTCTCAGATTATTGCATGGTGTGCTTTTTACGTAAAGTATTTTTGAAATCTGACACAGCGTTGCATTAAGAACAAGTGTATCTTTATTCTATGTAAAACATGTATCTTTCATCAAAGTTTATGATGAGTATTCTGTTATTTGACAGAATAATTTCTCCGGATATTTTGGAGGCATTTCGAACATGGCGCAATGTAAACCGAGATTTGTGGATATAAATATGCACATTATCGAACAAAACATAAATGTATTGTGTAACATGATATCCTATGAGTGTCATCTGATGAAGATCATCAAAGGTTAGTGATTATTTTATCTCTATTTCTGCTTTTTGTTGAACTACTATCTTTTAGCTGGGAAAATGTTGGCTGGTATTACACAACATGTGTAACTTTAATTTGGTGTCTTTCATGTGTGATTTCATGAAAGATAGATTTTTATAGTAATATATTGAATATGGCGTCTAAATTTTTTCTGGCTTTGTTTTCCAAGTGGGACGCTCCGTCCACATATCCAGAGAAGTTAATGCAGCTCCAGGATAACAATGGCAGCAACTAGAGGTTGATTCGTTGTACCTTTTTGAGACAGCAAATTCAGTCAATTAGCCTTCTCTGTTAGAGCTAAATATGATGGAATGCAATGCTCACGGACTAGAGAAGCTGCACTATTATTGTACTTTTACATTTAATTGAAAACATGCCTCAAATCAATCCAAACCTGTACACGTGAGTTATCTGGGGTTCCTCATGATAGGTGTGTTGTTGTTAGAATGACATATTATTGGATGTAATGTATTTGTATGTTGATTGTTTCAGTGTGTATTTATTTAGATTATGCGTGTGTAAAGGCCCTGCCCAGGGACTCGGGTGTAAATATCTTTGGCTAACCCCGGCACATTTACATGGATGTAATATTGATGCTGATTAATGTGCACTGTCCCTATAAAAACGTGACTTCCCCCACTTAGCTTCCAATGGAAAAATTGTTTCCCAAGTGCACATCAGTTTTAAACATAAGATTCAAGCGATAATTGAGGTGATACTTTTTTTGTGGAACAATTTTGACCCTGTGACTTCATCACATACATCACAAATGGCCTTATGCCTTATAGGGGTCCTGTTTTCTATCTATGTGTCTGTGTGGGACGTCAATGTGAAGAGTTCAGAATGAAAATGACGGTCAACTTGTTTAGAGGGGAATTTCACCAGAAGCAGAAGTTTTGATAAGATCTTCATCGTTTCAGATTGACAGATTTAAGAGAATAGAGATAATACAAATAACAAAACATTTCCACAGTATTATGACAGAGTTCCACAGTGTATTATGACAGTGTTCCCACAGTGTATTATGACAGTGTTCCACATGTTGAAGAGTTCCCACAGTGTATTATGACAGAGTTCCACAGTGTATTATGACAAGAGTTCCCACAGTGTATTATGAAAGTCCCACATGTATACAGTTCCCACAGTGTATTATGACAGGTTCCCACAGTGTATTATGACAAGGTTCCCACAGTTGTATTATGACAGAGTTCCCACAGTGTATTATGACAAGAGTTCCACAGTGTATTGTATTTATGCAAGAGTCCACAGTGTATTATGACAGAGTTCCCACAGTGTATTATGACAGAGTTCCCACAGTGAATTATGACAAGAGTTCCCACAGTGTATTATGACAAGAGTTCCCAGTGTATTTATAAGACAGCAGTTTAGTGTATTATGACAGATTCCACAGTGTATTATAGAGTTCCCACAGTGTATATATGACAAGAGTTCCACAGTGTATTATGACAGAGTTCCACAGTGTATTTATGACAGAGTTCCCACAGTGTATTATGACAGATATTCCACAGTGTATTATGACAGAGTTTCGCACAGTGTATTATGACAGAGTTCCCACAGTGTATTATGACAGAGTTCCCACAGTGGTTATGACAGAGTTTCCACAGTATTATGACAGAGTTCATTACATATTTCCACCCTGTTTTTTGTACAACATAACATATACTACCGGTTATGTCTGATGACTTGACTCTCTTGCATGATTCACTGTTCCACATGACATTACCAACATTAACTATTATACAACTCTATAGCTCTACTCTATTCACAGGAGGAGAGAAAGCATCACACAGATCCTTAGATACAGTGGCAGAGTCAAAGGTTGGCCCTCCGGTGGATGTAGTACTAACTACAGGTACAGCTGTAGTGTTGGGGACAGAGGCGTGCTGTAGAGCTCACAACCACCCCCCACAGAGTCCTTTCACTGAGCCCAGACACACACCCCACGTGCCTGCCTGTCAACTACCACCAGCTCTACCTTCTTTGAACAGCAGGTGGCGCTGTACTCAACCCGGGTCACGTTCTCGCCCCCGGTGCCCACCTCTGTAGAAGTGTTCAGGGCCCGTTGCCCTGGCGCAGGGTGACTCGGTCGATGCCAGTCCCTTGGCACCGTCGTCAGATTGCAGGAGAGCTGCCAGTAAAGAGGCACTGCAGTCAGCCGGGCAGTTGGACGAGACACTGACCACCCCACACTGGGGGAGTGGAAATCTGTCACCTGAGGAGGGGGGAGACCAAGAGAGAGCGATAGAGAGCTTACGTCAGACAACTGAAGTAGTGGTGGAGGTAGAAACCATCTCTAACCTGTAGAGCTTGTTACATTCTTATCAGGGCCATGAGGGAGAGAGGGATATGAGGAAAGGAGGCCAGACCCATTTTAGAGTTTTGGAACATGACCCTACCTTGCTAAGACGCATATCATTTTGAGTTTGACATGACCCTTACCTTGCTGAAAACAGAGAGACGCAGGATGGCGTAGTTCAAGTCTGCTGCTCCAGGCGGACTCTGCCTCGATGGTCAGGGTGACGTCCGTTCCCGATGGGGTGCTGGCGGGCGCCGTGAGAGTCACCGTACCGTTGGCGCGCTCCGCCTCCGGTCACAACGGACACACTGGCGGGGAAGGAGGAGGTGAACCGCGGTCGTTCGTGGCTCGGACGGTAAAAGTTCCTCCTGTTCCGTTGGCCATTGCACGCTGAAGGGGACAGAGATGGTAGAACCGGGTTCTAGAGTACTGTCAGCCTGGGCCTGGAGAGAGAAGAACTTCACTTTTTAACAATAAGACAGTGTCCAAAATGCCATCCTATGCCTTGTAGTGACTGCTTTTCATCAGACCCTAGCGGCCAGGTCCAACGGAAAAGGATGCAATTTCAGAGTTCTACAAGACTGACCGTAACAGAGATGCTGGAAGTCTTTATCTGAGTGGAGGCCTGTCTCTGAAGAGGCTGGTGATGATTTGTGGTGGCGCTATTGCTCTCTCCCTCAGACGCACCACAAACTCCCCCTGTGGGACTCTGGCCACGGTAACCAGGAAGTCCCCGCCGCGCCGGTGCCGCTAGCGATTGCAGGGGCTTCCGTTGACTTCTGACTCCTGACCCCGAGGCCTCGACCAGGGCCACCGCCGCTCACAAGTGACAGAGTCACCCCCGTCACAGACACCAGCAGGTTATGTTATCGCCTGGGAGGGGGGGGGGGAACCGGTGGGTGAAGAGAGACATGGAGGAAGAGGAGAGAAGGGGAGGAGAGTGAAGTGAACAGAGGAAAAGAGAGAGTAAGAATGAAGAGAAGGGTAACGGAGCGAGGGAGAAAACGAGTGAAACAGAGAGGTAAGGTGAAGTAGAGGAAGAGGAAGTTTATTATTTTCTCTTTACATTATTTGAAACTACTCTGCTGTGATGCTGTGGAAGATGAAGATGAAAAGCCGGTACTGAAGATGGTTTCTTCTGTTATTTATTGTTACCTGTGAGAGGACGGCCCTCTTTGAGGCCAAAGTCTCCATGAGCGCCCCGAAAGCCTCCACAAATGGTAGCCAAAATTAACAGAGCTCTGACCTGAAACACACACAGCACGCACTTTAGATAATCATTATTTAAACAATTCTATATAGAGAATAAAGATAGATATGTAAATGTTTGTGATGAGGAGGGGAAGTCCAGACAATGGAACTACGTCTGAAATGGAACCCTATTCCATATAATAATCACTACTGTTGACCAGGGATCAGGGCTCGCCACTGTACTGACCTATGACCTTCAGTGAGTAGGACTCTACGGAGTTAAGACTTTATTTCCCATAATCCTGTGTTGTGTGTGGTCAGAGGACGCGGTGTAGTTCCCATCTTTCTCT
>NW_019943747.1:56618-107795 GCF_002910315.2 Salvelinus sp. IW2-2015 | reverse complement strand
CAGGTATTATAGGAACAGAACAGAGCAGGTATTATAGGAACAGAACAGAGCAGGTATTGTAGGAACAGAACAGAGCAGGAATTATAGAAACAGAGCAGGTATTATATAAATTGCAGTACAGTATTTTTTATAAACTAATGCATTATACATTATAAACACATTGCCAAAATTGTCATTGACATTTTACTAAATTAGCACACGCTCTCATCCAGAGCGACGTACAGTAGTGAGTGTATACATTTCCGTACTGTTTTCCGGTGGGAATCAAGGAATCAAACCCACAACCGACCGGGATTGGGAGTCCCATAGGGCGGCGCACAATTGGCCGAGCGCCATCCGGGTTTAGAAGATGTATGCCATCATTGTAAATAAGAATTTGTTCGTAACTGACTTGCCTAGTTAAATAAAGGTTAACTTAAAAAATTTAAATTAAATTAAAAAGTTACAAGCGCCATGCTTTACCAACTGAGCCACACAGGATTTGGAGAAAGAGGTTAGATGTTGATCCAACTCTTCTTTCATCTGCGACACACTCACACGCACACTATCCCACTGTCCCACTCACCTACACATGTGTTGACATGGAGGGTCCAGCCTGTTCTGCACTCCAGACACAGGTCATTCTGAGGCCCTGAGCATTCCTTACCTGAGTCTGGATAGCCTCGGACCAGAACCACCTTGGACAGCACTGAGTACAGCCCTGCAGCCAGGAGAGGCGAGCCAGTCCTCATCCCTCTTGAGGGGCGAAAGGGTCCGGGACTACTGTACACGTTGGCCAGCCAGAGCACCACCACACAGATAATCAATGTTATTTATAACTGCACAAGTGTGAGACCGGGACTGCATTCCTGGCTGTCGCGCAACCCCTCTCGCGGCTATTTCCCACCGATATTGTTGTCTTTTTTAAAACATTTTTGAAATTGCAAAGTACTATTTTCCCCCTAGTGACAATATAAATTGTGATGAGAAATTCCTGTTTGTATCGAAATATATTTATTTTTCATCTTTGATGTTGAAAAAAGAATGCATTATTCAGTCCATGATAGAGATTATGTTTTGGTCAATAATTATTTAGGTCATTTACATAGGCTTTCCACATTTAATTTCTACACTAATGCATAAACAGATAAGGAGAATATAATAAAATATATCTTTATTGTCCACTGGTTAGAACAGGAATTTGTCTTCTGCCTTTCTCAACAACCACAGACACACACACACACACTATGAGAGGCAGCAGGTCAGCAGCAGGACAGCACCCCTGGATGGAGAGCAAATGTTGGGTGTAGAGTGCCTTGCTTAAGGGCACAATGACAGAAGATGTTACATGGGATCAGAGAGCAGCAGCCTTCCAGCTGCCAGTTCAGTTCCTTTTTTGTGTTGCCCGGCCCGGGGCTTAAAACCATGAACCTTCCAGCTGCTGGTCCGCCTCTCTAACCTCTAGGCTACTGCATATCATTCAGGTTTGTCCTATCTTGAGTTTTGATCCAGCATATATTCCAATAGGCCTTTCAGACATTTCTATCTACAAATCATGAATTAAGAGTAAAATAAAGAACAATTGTTAAATATTTCATGTAGCCTACATAATAGTTCACACATAGAAGTCCTTCCTGAAGGTGTAGGCCTACTGTAGGTTACACACTGTGTATTGGCTCAATAAAAGCCCTCATAACATCACCAAATACAATACAAGGCTTCTACATCCAACACATTGCATGTCCACTGTATTCAGTGTGAATGTAAAGTCTGGGGTTATTGTGGTGATGATGGGGGCCGGTATTGTCTTAGTGGTTGGGGTAGATTAGATCTCAGGGTGACTGTTCTGCTGTAATGGCATAGCCTGCTATCCAGTGACAACACACTTATGAGGCAGCTCCTTAATCAGTAACCCCCCTGAGTCTCTCCACAAAGGCATAAGTCCCCCAGACAGTCTCTGTGTAGCTTCCTTCAGACCCTATGTCCACCTATACCAGCCTCAGGCCCTGTGGGCCCCATGGCCAGCTCAGCAAGGAGCCCCTGGCTCTGGGAGGGCAGGTGGAACATGGGCAGCCCTTGGAACAGCTCTGGGAGACCCCTCTCACTGCTGGGGGGCTTGGCAGAATGGGCCTCAAAGTGCACCAGTAGGAAGCGCTCTCCAGCACAGCCCAGTTTGTGGTCTGCCTTGATGCAGCTCAGAGCGGCACTGAACACGTCTGCATACGGGGAGGACAAGCCCTGGAGAAGCCCCTTATCCTCCCCCTCCACCTCCTCACCCCCCTCCTCCTTCTCCACTCCCTGGACTATATTCTTTCCCTGTTGGCCCTGCTGGTCCCACTGTCGGACCCAGTCCTCTGTCCTCTCCCAGGCCGCCTGTGTCAGTACCAGTATTGCCCGGACCCCTTGACTGTCCAGGTGCTGCAGCTGGGAGTGCAGCCATGGCAGGGCCCCCAGAGAGCACAGCTCAGCCCGACTCCACAGGTCCACAGAGACACTGAAGCCCTGGGCACACAGAGAGGAACCGAGCTCACACACCAGCTCTGACACAGAGCCATCCACGTTCGGCGGGCTCAGCAGCACTATGTGTCCCCTGTTGGCTACTACAGAGGGAGGGATGGAGGGAGGGAGGAGGAAGAAAGAAGGAGATATAAGGAGGGAGGGAAGAAATGGAGGAAGGGAGAGGGGGAGACGGAAGGAAGAGGGAGGGCAGGAGGGGAGGAAGAGGGAGGGGGAGAACGAGGGAGGGAGGAGGAGAGAAGAGGAGACGGAAAGAAGAAAGAAGAGAATGAGGAAGGAGGAGGGAGGCAAAAGGGCATGGAGTTAGAAACATTCATTCATTGTTTTGTCAATGATTATTGCTAATGAATATGATCTCTTAATTTTCAGATTTATATTTGGAGTATGAAAACCTGCTTACGTCACACACTCCTCCTGTACCATTCCCATGCCCTCCTGTTGGAGAGACAGAAATGTGATGGAAACACACTGACATGGTTCTGTACACAGAGTCTCCGTGTCATTTTAAGTAAGAGTTGTTTGTCCTTTACAAAAGCCCTGGCCATTGTCCACCCCAAAATTTCCTAACTGTAATAACACCCACAAGTCAGTCAGAGACACATGAATGGAGCTATTGAGAGGAGGGAATCTGGGACATTGAGGAATACATGTAGATATGGAAGATCTTCATTCTCTTTCTCTAAATGTTTATATTTTTTTCAATCTGTCTCATCGCTGCAACTCCCCAACGGGCACGTGAGGCAAGGTCGAGTAATGCTCCTCTGAAACATAACCCACCTAACCACGCTTCCTAACACCCGCCACCTAACCCGGAAGCCAACCGCACTAATGTGTCAGAGGAAACACCATTCAACTGACGACTGAGGTCAGCCTGCACCAATGTGTCCAGAAAAACCATATCAACTGACGACTGAGGTCAGGCTCACCAATGTGTCAGAAAAACCTCATTCAACTTCGACATTGTCTGAAGGTAAACACTCTTGCAGCACATCAGTCACACAATTAGAGCACCTCATTCTCACAACTGAAACGGCGTCTTATACAAGATGACAACGACCGATCTCCAGAAGTGTATTCTCTACAGAACCACATCTCTCCAAGAGATATGCACGAACGTCTGCAAGGTCAGCCTGACCAAGTATACGAAGATACACTACTCTCTTCCTGTATCCTCCGTACATGCTCACCCTGCACCCCAGATGTCAGATAGAACACCCCGCAATTCAACTGACGACTGATTCCAGCTGAACCAATGTGTCAAGAAATAGTATAGATCCGTCCGAAAAATCCAAAACGTGGTATTGGAATAAGCTTTGCTCGTGGAGATGGGATTGGGCTAGAGTAACGAGCTTAAAAACTCCATCTTCGGATGCTTGATGAGCTTTGAAATAGACCAATGTACCTGTGATTCAGATTTTCGCCAAAAGTGTGTGAATGAAGGTTGACGGCGCATGTTTAATTTGTAGTTAGGAGAAAGCTCAAGGATGCCTCACTGTAGAAGAATATTCACTGCTGACCAAAGCGATGACCCCCTAAAGAACCGTGGGAGTTGTAACAGAAGCAAATCGCAGAAGGAGTGTGGTCGCTGCATTCCCTTTAAGTTATTTCAAATTTACATGTACGAAGTAGACACCCAGCATTTGACTTCCAAGATTCATATTGTTGAGTGAGAATCATCATCAACGCATCTTCTGCTTTGTGCTTTAGAGAGAGGGCATTGCAAGTTAAATTGCACATCTTGGATGATGAGTTGGCGGAGTGGAGAAGAGCAGGGAGAGAGAGGATGGAATAAATTAGAAGAAAAGAGATGAGGAAACCTCCTATTCATTTACTGACTTAGATTAGGACAGCCATCGGGACTGCTGAACACGCTGAACCAGTGAGCGGACGCAAACCTGCACGCACCGAAAATCTCCTCCCACTTGCACAGATGTCATCAACAACTAGTTCCACGTTGTGGCTCAAACGTTGAATTTCAGTGTGATTAAAACGGAGGTGGTCGCGCCCGAGTTGGGCGTGAACTGGACCAGCGTTCGCAGGCCTGCTTAGCAAAACGATGTACTCGCTCACAATTCACTGCACACATCCGTGCCTCATATCCTCCCCCGTCCCTGGGCGCCACATGTTAAGAATTATGCCTACTGTGCATTAGTTGGACGACTGTTCGTTGAATTTAAATAATTGCTGCCTAATGCTAGCTCTATTTTTATTCCATTAGCTTATTGTATTTTCTGTCTGTATGTGCGGTTGTTGAGAGGGAACCTGCCGAAGTAAGCATGTCATTGTGAGGCTGATGTTACCATGTGTATCCGTTTGCTTATGACGAATAGGCACTTGCCGGCTGCCCGGTTGAACTAATGATGATGCGCTGTCTGTATTTCCATTCCTGGACCCAGTGAACATTTGTGGTGAGAACAAAGCTGTTTGTATCCTGCTAGTCATTTTCCCAATGATTAATCTTTAATGATAGTTGACTGTAACTGCTGGAAAAATGCAAGTAGTCTGTAGTCAATGAGTCCATGGGTAAATATTTTCTTAAGCTGGACATTTTTAAAACTGCGGCAGTGTGGGGTGTAATTTTAAATTAAGGCTTGTAAGTAAGAGCATTTCAGGATGAGTAAGTCTCTACTACAGCGCTGTTGTTATTCCAGCCGCAGGTGTGACAAATACGAATTTAGATATTTATATAGTTGTATGTTTATTTTGAGTAGAACATGGATAGCACCGGGAGTGCCGCGATCGAAAAGAAGGTATGAGATAATAGAGGTGTCGTTTGGGACCGCCAGCGCCTGCGACGTATTTATGTAGGAAGGAGAACATTTAGACAGCTTCTGCTAATTAGTGATTGTCTTGAGTTGAAACTTGGCCCTTGAAGGATGTATGAGCAGCCTAATTGTCTTGTTGTATAACATAATTCGTTTAGTTGAAAAGAGTGTGTTTACATAGCCTGGAGCTCAAATAATGTTTCTTATGTAAGCATGGAAAAAACGGTTTGGCCTGATGCTCTTGGTCCCACTTCTACAGTCGCAGTGGACTGTGCATTCAAATGGTCTACTTCAGTAACACCGTACAGCTTTGGGCATTGATTGGCATAATGTCAGGGGTTTTAGGCTGAGGCCTGAAAGCCCATAACCAGGCATGTGCACAGGATAAAGCGCGGTCGTAGGGGGCTTCGTGAGCACCTTGCCTTTTGCCGCGTCCTAATTGAAAAGAAAAGAGTGCTCTTTGAAACTGAATTAGGGCAAAACTGTTATCTTATTGTTTAGTTCTCAATCTCTCGTTGTAACGTGTGTAAGATGCAGTTTGAATTGCGCCTATCAAACTAAGATCAGTTTCTGCAAAACGTTATTCCATCGTTGGAAAAAAAGTCCCCTCGCTCCTCGCCTTCTTCCACCACAAGCACAGCAACGTTGGCGCGCGAGACGAGCTGAGCGAACATTCAAATCAAAAGCTTTGATTGTTCAACGATGCGGCCCGAATACAACAGGTTGTAGACATTTACGGTGAATTTGAAGTGAAATGCTTACTGTTTACAGACGTTGCGATGCCTTGGTACGAACAGAGAATGCCGGGCTTAACAACAGTGCAGTTCAAGCAGTAGTTCAAGAAGAGTTAAAAAAATGTTTACCAAAATATAAAACTAAAGTAAGAAATGATATAAAAGTAGTAAACACGAATATATATAAGCGAATAACAATAAAGAGGCTATATATACAGGGGGTCTACTGCGTTTGTTATAGAGTCAGGTGCGGGGGGTACAGGGGTGAGGTGAGAGGTTTGAAGTGACGATGCAAGATAATAAACAGCGGGGAGAGAGTAGCAGTGGAGCGGAGGTGTAGGGTCGCCTGACTGTTTTGTCTCTCACAGTTGGGGACAGGGGAAAGGCGGGCAACTGCAGTTTGACTGTTTGTTGTCAGTAAATACTATAGTAGTTAGGCTATTGATTAATAATGCGTTCAGCAGGTCTTGTTATTGTGGCGTTGGGGTTTTAAAAGAAAAGCGCTTTGGATGGAGCGGTTTTGGTCCCAGACTTGGCTCGGCAGGGGCGGGTTGAGTGTGAAATGAATAACACCGAGGATTAGGTTATGCTTTGAATTTAGAATGTTTGGTCTGACAGTCAGGGACCAGAAGGTGGGCAATTGGCAGGTTTGACTGTGTGTGTCAGTTGAAATACTATAGTTAGTTAGCCCTGTTTGTGACAGCATAGGCCTAGCTAACTCGGCTGTTTACCCTACATTTGTAGCGAATGATCAGCTGATATAGGCCTAGACCCCGAGTAACTGTGCTGTTCTTAGCAAAGAAGTAGGCCTAGGTGCTTTTTTCTAACTTCCCTTTATCGATCGTGTGTGGTTTCCAGCTTTCTTAGGTGGGGTTTGGTTGGTTTTTCGGTTGCCCAGTTTGTTGCAGCAAGAACGAGAAAAAAAAAAAAAACAAGAGTGAGGCATGAGGGAGCATTGGCTACTATGGGAGCGGGGCCTGCGCCATAACCTGATATAAATGCCTTTGGGATGGGTTGCTGTATCTCTTTCTCTGTGGTTATTGTGCAGTTCAGGGTTGGGTAAACATACAGATGTGAAACAGGATTGAGAGACCTAGGCGATAGAGGTCAGGTATATTTCGATTATATATGAATCAACGTATATTTATAACCTCTCTTTAATAGGCGGATATAATTATGAGTGATTGCAGGTGAGAATACCTTAGGTTAGAGTTTGCTTTTTGTATTTTTCTCCTCAAAACGCAGAGACTTCTACCTGCGTAATGTCGTGTGTTGATATTTCAGGTTGTCCGTGGCGGTGTGAAAGTAGGGTTAATGCATTGATTCAAGTCAAATAATTTCATTTGGAAAAGGCCAGCCCAAGTCTGTATTCTATTGGTAGTTGCAAGCTACCACGCCGGTCGGCTTGCCAGCTTGGGCAGGCTGTAGGTGGACCGGACCTGTTGCCGTTGCATTGGTCGCCTGCCAGAATCGAATCACGCTGTTGGTAGTTTAAAGTATATGAACAAAAATATGTGCAAATCAAATTCAGAAATGTATTGTATTATAGCCCTTCGGCTACATCAGGCTGAATGCTACAGGCGTGCTGCGGCTAGCAGGAAACCCAGCCTAAAACCCCCAAACAGGCAATCAAGGGCAGGGTGTAGATGTAGGAAAGCGACGGGTTGGCCTAGGAGAAGAACTCCGCCGGTTTAAGAGAAGGCCAGAGAACCTAATATAAAACGCCAAACATTTGCATACAATTTTTTAACCATTTTTATTTTTAACCATTTTAACCATTTTTTACTGAGTTACAGTTCATAATAGAAAAAATTCAGTCAATGAAATAAGTTCATTGCTGCCCTAATCATTGGAATTTCACAATACTGGCAGGGCGCCAGCCGATGGGTGCGGCCTGGGAGGGATAGGACATTCCCTGGCAGTCAGCATGTGCCAATTGGCACGCGTCCCTGCAACTACTTGAGAGCATCTATAGCAGTGTTGTGGTGAGCAAAACTGCACATTTTAGCATTGGCCCTTTTATTGTCCCCGACAAAGGTTTTGTGTAAAGGATCATACGTGTTGTATCAGCTTCTTGAATGCGAACAGCCTGCTCAGGGTGGATGGATTATCTTGGCAAAGGGAGAAAGCTCACTAGCAGGGATGTAAACAAGAAGTTTTGTTTGCACATAATAAAGAGAGAAATGTAGCTTGTCGCTGCGCATTATGGAACATTTTGGATCTTTATTTCGTGCTCATGAAACAGTTGCATTTGTTGCAGTTATGTTATACTTTGGCATTGCCAGCTTTGAACAAACGAGTTATGAGTCGATTTCAAACGAATCCCTTGCTTGTTATGGGTTGTGAAAAATCGTGTAGCAGAAACGATGGGGTGGTGTGGTGGATTAATGGTGGTGTGAAGATGATGAATTTGCAGGTTTTACTATTAACCCGTGTACCACGGTCCATATTCGCATTCCATTTTTTCATGTCATTCAGGAGCAAGGCCAACATTCGCAAGTTTAGTGTGAACAATGGCGACTCTAGGAGAGAAGGAAACAACACAAGTCCCAGATTACTTATGGATCATCTGATTATTAACCCCATGGTGGCGGGACCAGTTGTGGACTGAGGGAGGCTCCCCATTCATATTTCAGGGTGGGTGCGCTTGAAGCTTCTTTACAATGTGTAGGCGCTTGCGCAACCATCATGATTCATGTCAGAGCGCGCAATGATCGCCTGCAGGTCGTATGGCTGATATATAGTCTTTTCGGATGCTGTTTCTTGAAACGCGACTGTTTGCAGGTTGCATTGCGGGAAGCACAAGTTATTGTAGAAGAAAGATATTCCTTTGTCATAACAAGCTTCACAGAAACTCTTCGTGTCACAGTGTTTTAAACTCAGTATTTGACAAACACTTCATTTTTTTGTTTGAGATTTAAAAGGGAAATGAGTTGAAGATAGTGTGTGGTGTGTGTGGGCAGATCATTTTAATTACTTGGATGGAAATTGGTAGCCTATTTACCATAAATGCCGAGTACCGAAGTACTTAATACTTGTGATACAGTTTATTAATATAAATAATATATTCGGATGAGGTGACATAGTTAACATAAAAGGGAATTGGAAAAGTAATTAAAGTAACATATGGTATGTAGTTAAATGAAGCAATTGACAAACTAGAGCAACGGCTGTTATTGTTTCAATGCAAATAAAGACACGATGTATAAAATACAAAAAATTCGAGTCGTTGTGCTGCATATGAAATTAACAAGTTGTTTGTCAAAGGACACTCCCACCTAGGGCTACTTAACTACTGCAGCTGCGACGTTAATTAATTAAATTGTGATTATGCACATGATATAAAAAAGAGGCCTACATTTAATTGCTCAGATCCTTCCAATCTCCTTGAGATGAAGGTGAATGTCTTCGTTTTTCGCCGTGGCCTCTACTTGGTGCACTGTCCAGACCTCGGCTTTATGAATGAGAGCTAGGTGAAAACCCCCCGGGCGGTCCATTCCATCCCACAATCTCTACAGGGCGGAGCTGCAACAGCAACTCCCTATTCTTCTGGCGACTAGGACGGAGAGAGTACTTTTTCATTCGGGCTAGACAAACTCCAGATCAAAAAAATTCCGCTCCAGTCCTCCTCCGCGAACAGCAAGCTCCTGGAGCGCGCGTCCGCTCCAAACCAACGGGTCAAACAGGGCGTTTTACAGACTTCAGGCTCACCGCCACGCGCCTTCATACAAGGTTATATTTAAAGTCAGGTCTGACGTTGACAATCAATCGGTTCTGAAACAGCCGCTACGCTAAACCCCAAGATGGGTGATTCCATGGAGTGAAATAGGGAAGAAAGAGGAAAGGGAAAGAGGTCCGGGCCGGGCGCGAAGAAGAGAGAGCCAGCGATCTCGTTGGACCCTGACGGTCCCCTGCTGAGGGGAAGTGTCTGTCTAGAAAGAATGGCTCGGAGCCGAGCAGCAATTGAGCAATGTAGCACAGCAGGCAGGAAGAATAGGTAACCGAAAACATGGTTGGACGAATTCGGGGAAATGAAAGTGTTAGATAGAGTAGAAACAGCATGTTGCCAAAATTAATTTGTTTGTAGCATCTTGCCAAAGAGCTTGTACGGTTGACTGTATTCCCATTTCTGTTATTACTCGGTTTGAATTGGTTTTGGCGTTGTTAACGTTCGGTTATTTTATTTATAATTGGTGTTTGTATTTATAATTTGTATAGTTGTTATAAACGAGAGCTTGTTTTAAAATCGACGTGTTTGTAAAATTCCCCTTGTTCTTAGTATAATTTATTACATTGTTTCGATGAGAAGCAGAAAGTAGAGCAAAACGATGCGAAACTGAACAAATATCCTTGTCCTTTTAATTTATATTTGCAAGCGCATAAAACATGTTTTGTATATACTGTTGTTTGAGTCCACACATTCATCCTCTCGTTCTGAAAAAGCGGCCCTCTCATTGGTACAACTGGTTTTTTTAAAAGTTTTTGGATAATTAAAATACAATATGAGGCAACCAGATCACGGATTGTTGTGCGAAGGAGAAGTGCTCCAAATGATTGTGATATTTGTATTAAAAAAGTTGAGAAGAATTAAAGTTACATGTTGATTTGGCTTTGCGTGTATAGCCGCTAAATGTGGAGTGGTAATGGGTAATAAATTTCATCCGGCGCTGGTCCTGTCTGACGTGGCGCGGGCGTAGAAAGAATCTAGTGCGCAAAGGTGGTCAGTTCTGCACCCATGTGCTCAGAAGAAATGCCTGCCAACATCCTGCACCGACTTGTTTTTCATCTCTGCATCACACAGAGTCAGTGAGATACTACAGCACCCAAAATGACACCGCTTTGTTTACCAGCAGCTGAGGTCATAATGGACCGCAATGCACCAAGTTACTAGAAGATTATACTAGTAACACAGGTGTCATATGACGGATGCCTAAAGAGACAATTTTACAGATAAAGATCTTACCCAACTAATTAGTTATTCCCAAGAAACACAGTTCAACTGACGATCAAGGTCAGTCTGCACCAATGTGTCAGAAGAAACACAGTTCAACTGACGATCAAGGTCAGCCTGCAGGAGCTACAAGGAGTCGCTAGAGCGTGATGAGCAAAGTAAAACCCCCGTGGTCAAACCCTCCCCTAACAACACTGGGCCAATTGTGCGCTGTCCTATGGGACTCCCAATCAAGGCTGGTTGTGATGCAGCCCGGGATCAAACCCTGGTCTGTAGTGACACCTCTAAGCACAGCGATGCAGTGCCTCAGACCGCTGCTCTTGCTCGACATGTTGATCTCCTTTAAAACTACTCCTCTCTCTCTATTAAGACTGATTTGGTGGGAGGCAGAGAGCACATCTGTGGTGAGAAGAGCCTAGCACTCACTTCACCACAGTGTAACACAACACAAACCTAACACAAGTTTAACACTTTTGGACTCTTTTTGTCTCTACACACAGTGCCTTTGCATGTGTGTAGTTGGGGAGAAGGACCAGAGTGACTCACGTTTCAGTTTACCATGCAGGAAATATAGACAAATTGCTGCTAGGACAGCCAGCATCAGGGAGAGCAGGACCAACAGACTCCAGCGCCAGTGCCACCAACTGGCTGAGAGGGAGAAGTAAAGACATGATTATTTTCCAATCCTCCTAGAATTTCTTACCAGCTTCCCTACTGTGAACATGTATTTTATTGAGTATACAAATAAATACTTTATTGATGATACAGATTCGAACATAACAGCCATCTTTTTAAACACCAAAAATCTGTGGCCAGGAAATCTAACTTGTATTAGTTCCAGTAGGATCCATATCAACTTTGATAATGATACCTCAGCCCTCTCCTAAAATACTCACAGTCAATGGGACAGAAGGGGCCAAGCTCACTGTTCTTCCCGTTTACCTTAACCTGGAGGGACGGAGACCCCTCCCCCCCCACACACACACACACACACACACACACACAACACACACACCACACACACAACACAACACACACACACCCACACACACACACACACAACACACACACCCACACACACACACACACACACACACACACACACACACACACACACACACTTAACATAAGATGAGCTCTCATCATGATACGACAGGATCCCAGTTCAATACTGGGGAACAACGAGAGTCAACCTGTAGAAGTGTCTTACCATCACACAGAGATCAAGGCCAAGTACGACATCCTCAAACACACCGGGCATCAGCTAAAACATAAAACAAATGTATCAATCATTCAATCAAAATATGTCTTATTCATATCTCACCAGACCATAAAAAAGCCACAAGTAAAAAAAAAAAAAAAACAATTGCTACAAATGATGACAGTAACGTTATATCCCAACAATGAAAAGGTCACTTAAGACGTACCAATAAAAAGCAGAAAAAATTATCAAAAGCATCAATCAAATGGTTGGATATATGTACCCAGTGTCCCCTGCTGTTTTCCCTCCATATGTCATCTGACAGACGCTGCCTAAAGGCAACCAGCTCTGTGCACCTGTCCATGTCCAAGCCTTTCTCTTTCTGACAGGGCCACACTTCTGCCTCCACCCTACAGGGGGCAGTCAGGTTCCAGGATAGCATGGCACCACCATTGTTCATTTGGCCCTGCACCACAGATACTGACACATTCTCCCATACATTCCTCTGCAACAGCTCTGGTGGAGAGACATAAAGGTTTAATATACCATACTCTATAGTGGAGTTATAGATGCAATGGGAATGGGAATGAACTTCATGGCCCACATTCTTTACTGTCATAGTGTAACACAGGCGTAACAAGAAGGAGGCTGCATGGTTCTTCTCTTACCGGTGTGGTTTCTAAAGGGACAGCTAATGGATCGATGAGACCTCTCGTCTCCTTTATTCCACCACACCTGAAACACACACACACACACAACCAATTAGCACACCTGAAACACACACCCCTATTAACACACACTGATTAATACCCACCTGAAACACAGACACAATTAACACACACCTGAAACACACACACACCGATTACTAAAAAACACACACAGAAACAGAGAGCAACACAAAAGGGATAACCTTGTCTCTTACACTGAGTTGGATGTGTCTAGTAACAGCACTACTGACAAAAGTACTGTAGGCCTAATCCAGATTGAGATTCTGAGTGGCGCAGTGGTCTAAGGCACTGCATCTCAGTGCAAGAGGTGTCACTACAGTCCCTAGTTCAAATCCAGGCTGTGATTGGGAGTGCCATAAAGTGGTGCACAATTGACCCAGCGTCGTCTGGGTTTGCCTGGGGTAGGCTGTCATTGTAAATAAGAATTTGTTCTTAACTGACTTGCCTAGTTCAATTTTAAAAATGGTAAGGGGAAATAAAATCAGTACCTGGAAGCACATGCAGGGGGTGACAGAGTGCAGTGGAACTGTACTCTCCTTACAGGTCTGTAAGACAACAAGCAACATGCTATCACTGGGAAGGGTGAAAGTCTGAAAAAATCGTTGCATATTAACTGAGTTTAAATGAACAACACGGACCCTGCACACTCCGTTATCTTCATGTTGTAGGCACATTTCCAGTGGGTAGGGGCTGTCATCAGCCGTGTTGACTTGCAGCCTCACCTCATGACTTTCCTGATCAATCAGAGTGCTGAAACTGGGGACTGACAGACACACTGGCCAATTACAGAGCAGAAAAATGTCTCTTTCTCTCTTCAAATAAACCAGAATCATTATGGAAAAACAGAACAAATGGCCACGGACAAACTATTCAAAACTGTTCAACTACTTTAATTATGCACTAACCCTAACTCTAGTCTTAACCCTTACTCTAACTCTAATCCTTGGTATAGCCCTAGACAAGAGGTTGCATTTCAACAGGGAGGCAATCGATAATCAAATTAGCATAATACAAAAATCCCCATAAAAATATGTCAGTTTTTGCATTGGATGCATCACAATTCACCGCATCCGCCTATGTCGCACTTACACATCTGCGGTGAAAGGTAACAGATCATAGGAGGTGTTTGTCAGACCATGAGACATCCCGAAAATCGGTCTTCTCAGAAAATCGTCTGTAGCGTCCAAACTATTATGACCCCTCTGTGGAAAGATGAGACTCTCACGAACACGATGGTGTTCTCCGTTTTGCTCTACATCCCCAAAAATCGTCTGAAGGGGACTGAAGGGGTCTGAAGTCAGTACAGCCGATCTGTAGCGTCCGAACAGTGTGGGCTACACACTAATTTGACTCCACTATGCAAAGGTGAGACTCTCATGAACACGTACATGTCGGTTTTGTCACAAGACTCATTTGAAGGTCCCCCAGTACCAAAAATATTAGCACCCTTGCACTTTTTGAACATAATGCACCATAATGCACCACAATATAAAAATCACAAATTCAACCAGTTTGAATAGGGAAAAGGACTCATTCTCCTGTTTTGTATCGCTGTGTGTACCGCAATGAGTCAATACTTATTTTCCACCATAATTAGCAAATAAATTCATTAAAAATCCTACAATGTGATTTTCTGGAWTTTTTTTTCTCATTTTGTCTGTCATAGTTGAAGTGTACCTATGATGAAAATTACAGGCCTCTCTCATTTTTTTAAGTGGGAGAACTTGCACAATTGGTGGCTGACTAAATACCTTTTTGCCCCACTGTATATATATATATATATATATATATATATATATATATATATCCTGATCTTTCTTATATCTCTCAGATATAGAACACACACTTCAGAAAAAACTTCCTTTTGAATATTTTGGGGGGTCTATGTGTTCCATGTAGTGAATCTGTTATTCAATCCGTTTGTAAGGGCTAGTAGCAGGAAGGCCAAAAATCTTTTTTCATCAAATTATTTTGTAATATATAAAAAATATATATACTTCAAGGGGTCTTACAATTCTAAATCAAATAGCTAAATGATCCTTGGTATGACCTTCTTAAAATAATTCCATATAGCTTAGTAGAACCCCCCTCCCCCGGCTTAGGCAGGGCTTAAACTCATGGGTTAATCATCTATAGAGGACGATCCATTAAAGTTAGACCAATATTAAAGTAAGACCAATATATCTGCACACAGGACTCAGGAGATGTAATAACCATAGAATTAGAATGAGTAGAATAGAAATGGAACCCGATTGAATGCTGTACAGTGCTTTCTGATTTTACTTCTTGCTTTACTCCTATGGTTACACTCCTGACTAGATACCCATTCTAGTAATTCTATTTATATGTTAATAACAACATAGGAACCATAGAAACAAACAAATGTAGAACATAGAGCATGTAACTCACCGTCACACTCTTCTACAACCCCCTGTGCAGCAGATGAGCACACTAAGGGAAGATAGGACAAATAATTATCAGATCTCAGAGGATCAATTACTAATAAATATGTATTGACAGTCAAAGCAATTACATAAAATGTTAGATCACTATGGGAAATGCAATACCTTCATCCACTGAGGGAAGCACCACTTTAGAGTGGTTGGAACAAACATACACAGTCACCTGACTGTTGAAGGACACTGCATTATCTTTAAGCAGCAGTGACAGCCATGCCTGCTGGGTGTATATGAACATAGAAATGAATCACAAAACACACACACACATGCACCTACGCATGGACACACACAGACGCACACACGCACACACACACACACACACACACACACACACACACACACACACACACACACATACGTATGCACACATACACATGCTAGCATGCACACACGCACACACACACACACACACACATATGGAATGTACCTTGGATGTAGCTTGCCCATCCAGAGCAGCAAGGATCACTGTGAACTCCAGAATCTTGCAAATGTCCATTTCTAGCTCTGGTACGTTGTAACATACATTCACATATGATGCTGAAACACAGAGAACCCAGTAGGCTGCAGGAGTGAGGATAGCATGACTTACTGACACAAGATGAGAGTATTTTAAATAAACCATGCTTTACAAGCTAATACGGGTGCACTCTACCAAACTGTTGTCTTTTTCAATTTTAACAGCAGCATAAAAAATGGGGTTTAGAGGGTTCACACAACCTGTCTGGTGGTTTCTGAGCTGGATGTCAAGGTGAATGTGTAGGCAGGGTCCGCATGCTGTGCCCTGTCTGCAGCACAGCACTGGCTGCACCTCCAGACCCATGTCATCGACAGGACACTTTGGGATCAGAACCACAGCACCTGCCTTCACTGTGCAGTTAGAGAGACCCTGATGAGAAACAAGGTAAACAGTCACTACACAACTACCGTTGTTGTATGCAGTATTATACTCTATTCATCCATACATACACAGTAACTACATACCTACCGATAAGTACCCTACTGTGTTCAACCCAGTGACGTGCAGTCAGGGTAGGCAAGTTAGCCAGTGCCTATCCTGTGATAATCGAATCAAAATAACTGTTGTGAAAATCCAAATAATAAATATAATAAAAAATACATTTTCACAACAACAAACAAATATCTAATGTTTTCTCTCAATGATTCTGGTGGTTTGTACGCTGAAAATACCAACATTTGCGAAAACTGCATAAGAAACACTCAGGAGAGGTGACAGGGTATGCATCACTGATTGCCAGATGCAGTGCCTACCTTCCCCTTCATTGAAACACATTCAAATCATATTCCTGACTCTTTTCACTGTTGATGGAAAGAGCAAGCACTGTAAATTACCTATGGTGCTAGCTACATTCATTCATTTGAGCAAATTTCATAGTTTGCACATGCGTATTGCCTTAAAAATGTTTTTGTATATCAGAGATAGTCACCTCTTCCTCTCTGTGGATATGCAGTGCTTATGGTTGTGTTTACATAGTTTGCCACTGTCATTAATGAAGTTAACTTGCTAGCATACACAACAACCTGACAAAATTGATATCATCCAGAAGGATAGAATAATGGATTTAATTTACAAGCCTTAAAGCCTTTTCCTTTGCAATTAGCAGGTCATTGTTGAACGAACATGAGAAAAACTGGTTTATTACAAATGTGTAAAACATATGTAACTTGCTCCATCATTATCAGTCGCATGGACCACAACATACATTTAACTTTTTAGGCATAGGGGGCAGCATTTTCACTTTGGATGAATAGCGTGCCCAAATTGAACTGTCTCCTACTCTGTCCCAGATGCTAATATATGCATATTATTATTACTATTGGATAGAAAACACTCTGAAGTTTCTAAAACTGTTTGAATTATGTCTGTGAGTATAACAAAACCCATATGGCAGGCAAAAACCTGAGAAAAAATACAAACMGGAAGTGGAAATTCTGAGGCTGGTTGATTTTCAACCAAGATCCTATTGAAATCACAGCGAGATATGGATGAGTTTGCACTTCCTGCGGCTTCCACTAGATGTCAACAGTCTGTAGAACCTTGTCTGATGCCTCTACTGGCATGAGAGGGGAATTAGTCAGGTCTGCCATGACTGGTCTGCCACGCAACTATGACTGAGGAGCAGACTGTTTACTCTGGTCACCTCTGTGCACCTTTCATCCAAGCTACTCAATACTGCCCCTGCAGCCATAAGAAGTTAATGCAAGGAGTCTACAGTTGGGTAGGGAGCACCCCCCACCCGTGCCCATCCAATAGGGGTCATTTTGGACGTTTTCTTTTTTTAATTGTTAAAAAACAACGGAGTCCCACTTCTCCCTCATCATACATGACAAATAGACCATCTAGGTTGATTCATGGCTTAACATAGTGATATATATCATTTGGGCAGTATAAATGCCATTTGGACATGGTTCACTGACTTTTAGGTTTGGAAACCGACTTCCTATGATGGTACACGGCAAATGGACATAACATCCTGATTTGGCACATTCAATACTTTCATGTTGCATTTGGACATTTCTTATGGCATTTGGCAATGGTTCACTGACTTTTGACTTGGACTTTGAAATCCTATGAAATCATATTGCAATTGGACAAAACATATGCTTTATGGACAAGTAAAAAAAATATGACAATAAAATATTATGAAAGTATGTTCATACAGTTCCTATACATGTATAATTGACAAAAAAAATCGAAAGAATTTCCCAAAAAATAATATTTGTTTTATATATCAACTCATACACCCTGTACCATGGAATCGGTACATCAAAAATCTCTTCCCAACTATTTTGCAATCTGTATGGCACAGTTGTCAACATCCTGGTCCTCAAATGAAACTGGTATACTTTCTTATTTATGCTATTTTTATTCCTCCGCGAGTTTTGATCCTTTATATTGGGCAGACAGACCAGTTCCCTACCTCCTCCCGCTGCCACGTGCCTCCTCCATTTTTGGGGTAATACTGTATTCAGTTGGTTGTACTCTTGGATTGAGCAGACCTTCCCATACAATTCTGAACTCCATGAAAGACATAACTCTACCATTACAATTTCCAATATAATTTAAGAACAAAATACCCTTTTCAAACATCTTTCCCATAAATACAGTTATTTTATCAACCAGCATATTTCAGTTCAGCCATAATATTTGTTCTCTCTTTTCAGGGGGATGAAATTGAAATTGTAGCCAGCTCTGCAATGCTTTTTTGAAAAAGTGAGATACTTTGAAAAAAGTATAATTTTCAATTAATCGAAAATGAGACATGGCAATCCGCACAAAGGCAAAATGGCAATTTTTAAACAATGGATGAGCTTTTCTTAATAATCTGCTAGAAAACCATTTAGGGTTCAACTAAAACTTTTGAATAAGTGAAGCTTTTAGAGAGAGGTTTAGTGCTTTTCTATTTAATAATTTCAACCCACCCAATTCATATTCATTATATAGATAGGCACACTTTATTTTGTCTGGTTTAGCGTTCCAGATAAAATAAAATATTTTTTGCTCATATGATTTGAAAAAATGTATCATCAGGAGTAGGCAGCGCCATAAGTAAGTGAATAAACTGAAATATGACTAAGGAGTTAATCAGGGCAATTTTTCCATAAATAGACAGATATTTACCTCTCCATGTTTTCTATTGAAATTCATTGTGGAGAGCTCATTTATATATTTTGTGATATGAATACCAAGTATGTCTACTTCACCATCAGCCCATTTTATAGGTAAACTGCAGGGTAATGTAAAAGTTGTATTTTTTAAAGATCCAATATGTAATATTGTACACATCATAATTAGGTTTTAGTCCAGAGAGTCCAGAAAAGTTATCTTCAATGAGACATTGCAGGGATCTAGCTTGCGGACTTAATATAAAACTTGAGTCATCGGCATACATGGAAAACTTTGTTGTTAAGCCTTGGATTTCTAATCCTCTAATGTTGTGATTGGATCTGATTTTAATAGCTAGCATTTCGATGGCCAAAACAAATAGATATTGTGACAGCAGACACCCTTGTTTAACTCCTATTGACAATTGAAAACTCTCTGAGAAGTAGCCACTATTTACTATTTTACACCTAGGGTTGCTATACATTACTTTTACACATTTTATAAGAGAATCACCGAAATGTTTAAAATTCAGGCATTTATAAGTAAATTCCAGTCTTTCGTTATCAAGGCCTTTTCAAAATACGCTATAAATACCAGGCCTGGCCTCTTAGATGTTTCATGATGTTCTATTATTTCTAGTAGTTGTCGTATATTATCTCCAATGTATCATTCATGTAAAAAACCTGTATGATCAGGATGAACAATACCTGGTAAAACCTTTTTAATTCTGAGTACTATGCATTTTGCTAGTATTTTTGCATCACAACATTGAAGTGTAAGAGACCTCCAGTTTTTTAGATAGACTGGATCTTTATATTTGCCATCTGGGTCTTGTTTTAATAATAGTGAAATCAGACCTTCCTGCTGAGTACATGATAGACCACCATTTATATACGAGTAGTTAAAACAAGCTAACAATGGAACAATCTAACAACTAAACAAAAGGATTAGGGTTAGTGGTTAGAGAATTAGGTCAGTAACCGAAAGGTTGCTGGATCGAATCCCTGAGCTGACAAGGTAAATTTCTGTCATTCTGCCCTGAACAATGCAGTTAACCCCCTGTTAACCCATCATTGTAAATAAGAATTTGTTCTTAACTGAATTGCCTAGTTAAATAAAGATTAAAAAATAAAATAATGTAGTATATTGATATACCTCTATTGGTATCCCATCAAGCCCTGGGGATTTTCCAGACTGAAAGGATTTAATAGCCTCAAAAAGTTATTCCTCTGTAATTTGGCCTTTGCACGGATCTTTCCGTACATTTGTTAATTTTCATAAATGTTTATTATTTGGAAAGAATTCAACGTTTTTTTCTTTTGAGGCACACTTTCTCTGTTCCGTTCCCATCTCTGTCTTTCCTCTCACTCATTTCTGTGTCAGACATCTTAACTCTCTCCCTCTCTCTCTTTCTCTCACACACACCTTGATTGTTGACCTCTCGTTATCATGATCATTAGTTTATTACCTTTGAGCAGGTGAAGTGTTCACTCTTATAGTCAAGCATTTCCAACTCCAAAGCTGAAGCGAAAATCTGGATCAAGAGAAGGATTGCAAGCGACCACCACAAAAACATTGCTTTCACAATTTTCCTCAAATTTTACACATTCAGAGGTTTGTACCACTTGGATCCTCAAGCACTTGTTTTCTTCATCTGTGATTATCAACTGTTGTCAGATATGTCCACACACAACCCCATCAGCACGCCTCTGTGTTTCTGCCGACACATGGAAAACAAGTTGAGCAAGTCCTAAAATCAAGTTGAGCAAGTCCTATTTCCTGGCATTGAGCTTTGTTAGAAGTCTAGACTGATGCCAACTTCCTGATGTCAGACACCAGCCTGTGTTGAAGAATTGAGGGGATTACCTGAGGGAAACAGAGAGAACAAAGTGCTGCCTGTAAACTAAGATTAGATAGACATTTGTGACATGCCTTGCTCAAATTCAACTGGTACAGTAAAAATGAATGACAGCCTAGCCATGATAGAATGAGAGAATAGCCTACAGTTGTGTCAAGTTGGCTGGATGTCCTTTGGGTGGTGGACCATCCTTGATACACACAGGAAACGTATGAGCGTGAAAAACCCAACAGTGTTAGAGTTCTTGACACAAACCGGTGCACCTGGCACCTACTACCATACCACATTCAAAGGCACCTCAATCTTTTGTCTTGCACATTCACCCTCTGAATGGCACACATACATAACCCATGTCTCAATTGTCTCAAGGCTTAAAATATTTCTTTAACATGTCGTCTCCCCTTCATCTACACTTATTGTAGTGGATTTAACAAGTGACATCGATAAGGGATCATAGCTTTCACCTGGATTTACCTGGTCAGTCTATGTCATGAAAAGAGCAGGTTTTCTTAATGTTTGGTACACTCAGTGTCTATCATATGTAGTATGTTATTCTAATCAGCGGTTACATGAGCATACATGTGTAATACTTACAGCATAGATATTTTATCTTCACATCCATCTGCCAGAGTATATCACATTCCTTGATTGAAAAAGCTACAAATCTACACAGTAAGGGAATACCGTGATTATGTATCCTGTGAAATCCAACAGTTTCATTGTTAGTGTGCTCTGTCAATGCCAGGTAACTGGTATTTGGTAGGTTGAGTCATGTGGTGATTGTCTCTCAACCATGGCATGATCCCTCCCCTCCCCCCCCCCCCCCCTGCTCCGTGTCCTTGTCCAGGCCCCCGCCCCCCCCCCGACAGACACACACACTCTCACACACTCTCTCTCTCTCACACACACAAACAACACCCATACTCCCGAGTTTGGCGCAGCGTCGAAGGCATTGCATCTCAGTGCTAGAGGCAACGGGCCATGATTGGAAGTCCCATAGGTGTCGCACAATTGGCCGCGTCATCCGGGTTTGGCTGGAGTAGGCCGTCATTGTGAAATAAGAATTTGTTCTTAACTGATTTGCCTAGTTAAAAAAAAAAAAATCATGAAAAACACACACATTACAACCCAAAAAGCAGTGACATAAACCCATGGTAATAGACAAGGCAACGCAGCAGTAATATCCAGCAGGAACCCTGCTTGTTTATTGTGGTAAACTTTAACTAATGTACCCAGACGGATCAAAGTCTATATCCTTGGCTGTGTGTGTGTGTTATCAGTTAGGTATAAATCCAATGTAAAGCCTGTCAAGCATGTGTCTGTCTGTAACATACTGTACGCTTAGTCATGTCAAGACCCACAGAAGAGTCTACAATTAGATTGTAGATTTAGTGAAATATCAGTGATACTGTACGTAGTGGTTCAAGGCACGTTTTCCTGTTCAGTTTGTTTCCTTCAGCAGGGTGTCCTGTAAAATGTATTAGTCACCTTACTTCAAGAGAACCATTACAGAAATGCATTCCTGGATTGCTTAATAGCTTTTCCCTGGTGGCGATGATACACACATGACTTGACTAAGATCATACAATACACAGCTGACAAAATTATGGTTAGCTGTAAATAGAGAATGTTTAATGTCCATGCTATGAACATGGTGACCCTCACTCCCAGACCCACCCAGTGCAAACAGCCATTGACCTCACAGTGTAAACGGAAGTTAGAGAGTGAAAAATGAATGCAAATGCAGACACACAATAGGCTTGTGTGTGTGTGTTGTGTGTTTGTGTATTTGTGCGTGTGTGTCTGTGTGTGTGTGGTGCATGTGAGTGGGTTTGTTGTGTGTGTGTGTGTGTGTGTGTGTGTGTGTGTGTGTGTGTGTGTGTGTGTGTGTGTGTGTGTGTGTGTGTGTGTGTGTGTGTGTGTGTGTGTGTTGTGTGTGTGTGTGTGTGTGTGTGTGTGTGTTGTGTGTGTGTGTAGTGATGTGTGATGGATGTGTGTGTTGTGAGTGCTGTCTCATGTGAGTGGGTGCTGTCGCTGTGTGGCTCGGAAGAGAATAAAAGAGATGAGAGGGGATGTGAGGGGGATAGATACTATGAATTGTGGGCAAACACCAGTCCCATAGTTAGAGTATTTGTGTATAGAAGAAAAGAATGGTAGAACGCGCAGAGTGAGCCACCACGTCGATTCAGTGATGTCCCGCCGAGAGAAGCGGCATGCGAATAGGATGTAGTTTTTCCATTATTGTGGGAATGGAGAGAAAGAAGAGACAAGAAGGAGACGAGAGAACCAGAAGGAGCCCAGAGCCAGATAAGAGAGAAGCTATGAGATGTATGCAGAGATTTGTAATGTGGCAATGTGATAGTCCAATATCTGTTCCTTAGCTTAAGCAACGTTATTTAGTCACAAATACATTATTTATTGAAGAGTGTGGAATGCAACACAAAAGTTGTCACTGTTCAAAAAAGGATAACATTTATTCAACAATGAATATGTTACAGGAGAATTTAGCTGTGTTATTATGTGAACTCGTTGCGACTCTATAAAGAAACCTCAGGCTTTATTGTTTCTCTTCTTAATTCTAGAAAGAATTACTGTATAGTGTTGATTAGTTGGTGATGGGAGCACAACTACATGGTCAGTTTAGAGTTGTGTGACGTGAAGTCAGCTAGCTCCCCCTGTAGGGCAGACTGAAGAGAGCGAACACATGCAACCACAACGCGACGGGGGCAGAGCGAACGCTGAGACTCCACAGCAGTAGTCCCTACAACACACACACACACACACACACACACACACACACACACACACACACACCACACAACAACACACACACCAAACCACACCACACACACACACACATCACACACACACACACACACACACACACACACCACAACACACACACACACACTCACACATACAACAAGGTTCTTAGCATAAACAGAACACTCCAGTTTCCCTAACTATTCTCACAGAACTATACAATCAAACATAATCATCAAAATATAAACTCAATAAATACACTAAAGACAAATTATTGCTGAAGATACACAGTAGTAACACACACAACTATGAACAGTCAAAGATCACTATACACGCAGTTAGTTTCTGATAGACAGTTGATCTTACCTGGAGACTTCTACTTCTTTGTCCTGAATCTTCAGGTTCATTGTTTGTCCCCTGGACCTCCTCATAGGCCCAGCAGTGGACGGGCTGTAAAACACAGTATAAATACTGTCACCATGAATTCAAATGGACAGTATGCAGCGTGGTCCTCTGTAGCTCTAATCAAATCAAATAAAATGTTATTTGGTCACATACCACTGTGACAACGCAGGTGTTTAATGCGTTGTAATACAAAAGCTAGCGAACAAAAAAAAATCTGTTAATGCGAGTGTAGCGAAATGCTTGTGCTTCTAGTTCCGACCATGCAGTAATATCTAACAAGTAATCTAACAATTTCACAATAACTACCTTTTACACACAAGTGTAAAGGGAATTAATAAGAATATGTACATATAAATATATGGATGAGCGATGGCCGAACGGCATAGGCAAGATGCAGTAGATGGTATAGAGTACAGTATATACATATGAGATGAGTAATGTAGTGTATGTAAACATTATATAAAGTGCCATTGTTTAAAGTGGCTAGTGATACATTTATTACATCCAATTTTGTATTATTAAGTGGCTAGAGATTTGAGTCAGTATGTTGGCAGCAGCCACTCAATGTTAGTGATGGCTGTTTCACAGTCTGATGGCCTTGAAGTAGAACCTGTTTTTCAGTCTCTCGGTCCCAGCTTTGATGCACCTGTACTGACCTCGCCTTCTAGATGATAGCGGGGTGAACAGGCAGTGGCTCAGGTGGTTGTTGTCCTTGATGATCTTTTTGGCCTTCCTGTGACATCGGGTGGTGTAGGTGTCCTGGAAGGCAGGTAGTTTGCCCCCCGGTGATGCGTTGTGCAGACCTCACCACCCTCTGAAGAGCCTTATGGTTTTGGGTTGAGCAGTTGCCGTACTAGGCGGTGATACAGCCCGATAGGATGCTCTCAATTGTGCATCTGTAAAAGTTTGTGAGTRTTTTTGGTGACAAGACAAATTTCTTCAGCCTCCTGAGTTTGAAGAGGCGCTGTTGCGCCTTCTTCACTCACCACGCTGTCTGTGTGGGTGGACCATTTCAGTTTGTCTGTGATGTGTACGCAGAGGAGCTTAAAACTTTCCACCTTCTCCACTACTGTCCCGTCGATGTGGATACTGGGGTGCTCCCTCTGTTGTTTCCTGAAGTCCACGATCATCTCCTTTGTTTTGTTGACGTTGAGTGTGAGGTTATTTTCCTGACACCACACTCCGAGGGCCTTCACCTCCTCCCTGTAGGCCGTCTTGTTGTTGTTGGTAATCAAGCCTACCACTGTAGTGTTGTCTGCAAAATTGATGATTGCGTTGGAGGCGTGCATGGCCACGCAGTCATGGGTGAAAACGGAGTACAGGAGAGGGCTGAGAACGCACCCTTGTGGGGCCCCAGTGTTGAGGATCAGCAAGGTGGAGATGTTGCTTCCTACCCTCACCACCTGTGGGCGTCCCATTAGGAAGTCCAGGACCCAGTTGAACAGGGTGGGGTCGAGACCCAGGGTCTCGAGCTTAATGACAAGTTTGGAGGGTACTATGGTGTTAAATGCTGAGCTGTCGTCGATGAACAGCATTCTTACATAGGTATTCCTCTTGTCCAGATGGGTTAGGGCAGTGTGCAGTGTGATTGCAATTGCGTCGTCTGTGGACCTATAGGGGCGGTAAGCAAATTGGAATGGGTCTAGGGTGTCAGGTAGGGTGGAGGTGATATGGTCCTTCCCTAGTCTCTCAAAGCACTTCATGATGACGGAAGTGAGTGCTGCAGGGCGATAGTCGTTTAGCTCAGTTACCTTAGCTTTCTTGGGAACAGGAACAATTTTGGCCCTCTTGAAGCATGTGGGAACAGCAGACTGGGATAGGGATTGATTGCCAACTGACATTTACTCCTCAGGTGCTGACTTGCTGCACCCTCGACAACTACTGTGATTATTATTATTTGACCATGCTGGTCATTTATGAACATTTGAACACCATGTTCTGTTATAATCTCCACCCGGCACAGCCAGAAGAGGACACATACCTCTCGTGTCTGAGCCGTTGAATTGCAACTCTACTTTGTCTCTGTACTGACGCCTAGCTTGTTTGATTGCCTGGCGGTCGCCTTGCCCTGATTAAAAGCAGTTGTGCGTGCTTTCAGTTTTGTGCCAATGCTTCCATCAATCCACGGTTTCTGGTTGGGGAAGGTTTTAATGGTCGCCGTGGGTACAACTTCACCGATGCACTTGCTAATAAACTCGCTCATTGAATCAGCGTATACATCATTGTTGTTGTTCGATGCTACCCGAAACATATCCCAGTCCACGTTGTCGAAGCAATCTTGAAGTGTGGAATCAGATTGGTCGGACCAGTGTTGAACAGACCTGAGCACGGGCGTTTCCTGTTTTAGTTTCTGTCTATAGGCTGGGAGCAACAAAATGGAGACGTGGTCAGATTTGCCGAAAGGAGGGCGAGGGAGGTGTCATGACGTGGCCCTCTTTGGGTATAGTGAGTACCCTCCGCTCTCTCTTACCACCTCTCTCTCCCACCTACCAAGGCTCTGTTATCTCAGGTCGTAAATTCCATGAGGAGACGGCCATGCGTTATAGAGAGAGGGTTCACAGAAGAACAAAGGAACTTCTTCTACCTCACAGAACTTGAGAACTGAACAATATCCATGTTTTGCAGAATGTGTAAACGGTTGGTGGAGAATCCAGTTACGACCGGTCCATTTTGTCTACTATTTGTGACCTCATGAGAGACAATACAGCCACATTACCATAACTCTGTTTATACAAGAGTCTCCGAGATTTGCATCTAATTATTGTATAAAATGAATGAGTAAAGATGAAACTATTTCTGAAATTATGTAATGTGATTAATGAAACAGAATCCAATTCCTTTTAAAATTTTAACTAAGTCATTGGCCCGCCCCATGAGCACAGACATTGATCTGGCGTCATGGGACAGCCCTTTTCTGCTGTTCCGAATATAAACCCCACCTGGAGAAGCCCACTCCAGACCAAGCGTACCTCGATTACCGAGAGGGCTAAGTTTTCAGTAGAGACCATGTATTCCTCCACCCATAAATGGTTAAACTCTGAGACTATCGATACCGACAGAATAAGAGCAAATCTTCGATTCTAATTACTAGTCTGCAGCTAGAATTTATGTCAACCTGGAATGCGAAGACCGACAACCGCCGAAACATCTATCTATAAGAACATTTCTGAATGGGACTCTGAAGTATCCATTCTAACCACGAAAAACTCCAGGGATGCAAAGAGAAGTTCAGATGAACTTTACAACAGAGAGACGGACGATTCCAACAGAGATCATGACGACACACTGAGCGTAAATATATATATTGATTGCAATTATTTCCGAATAAGTGAGCGTTCATGTGCAAAGGATTAGCATTTCAATTATTATAATTATCAACTGTGTAGTGTCTTTTGTCTTTCGCGCCCTTCTCAGTCCCTTTGTCTACCAAACCGTCATATCGGTTTAGCCCAATAGGGCACATCTCCTATCATTTCCTTGTAACCATATCTACTTGTCACGCCCTGACATTAGTTATCTATGTTTTCTTTATTATTTTGGTTAGGTCAGGGTGTGACGAGGGTGGGTATGCTTGTTTTGTCTTGTCTAAGGTTTTTGTAGATCTAGGTTTTTTTTGTAAGTCTAGGTAATTGTAGGTCTATGGTGGCCTGAATTGGTTCCCAATCAGAGGCAGCTGTTTATCGTTGTCTCTGAATGGGGATCCTATTTATTCTGCCATTTTCCCTTTTGGTTTCGTGGGTTCTTGTCCATGTGTAGTTGCCTGTTAGCGCTCTTTGTACAGCTTCATGGTTCGTTTTGTTGTTTTGTTAGTTTTGTTCAGTGTTCATTCTTAATAAAATAAAGAGAATGTACACATACCACGCTGTGCCTTGGTCTCCACCTTTTGACGGCCGTGACACTACTTTGTTTGTTGTTTATGCATTTCTGTGATTATTTATTTTGTTAGTAAATAAATGATTAAGACAATTGATGTATGGATGATTCCTAGTGATGGCTGGGTTTGTGCAGATAACCAACAATTTACAACGTTTGGAATGAGACTAACGTGAGGTAAAGAACAATTCATTAATTTGAAGACTAATTGATCAGATATTAAAATATCTGAAAAGTTATATGAGGAAAATTATAACGTTGTAATCTGAAGATTTTCCTTGGTGCCCCGACTTCCTAGTTAATTACATTTACATGATTAGTTTAATCACGTAATAATAATTACAGAGAATTGATTTGATAAAATAACAGTCTTCACTTTAATGATGCCAAAGACACGACGGAGGGCTTTGTATGCGTCGCGGAAGTTAGAGTAACAATGGTCCAGAACTTTGCCAGCCCGTGTCGTGCATTTGATATGCTGATGTTTTCAGATTAGCCTTGTTAAAATCTATCCCCAGCTACAATAAATCAGGAGTGTTCCTCTGTAGCTCAGTTGGTAGAGATTGTGCTTGCAATGCCAGAATCGAGGGTTTGATTCCCGGGACCACCCATACGTAAAATGTATGAATGCGTCACTGTAAGTTGCTTTGGATAAAAGTGAGTGCTAAACAGCATATACTATACTGTGTCGTTAACTACTGTATTTTCATTAATTTAGTGAGCATCCATGGTGGSAATTCTTTTGGACACATTTCCTAGTTAGAGTAGTTGTTTTTTTCAAAAGCGTCTGTTAACAAAATGTAATCACTCACATAGAAACAAAGGAATATGAAGTGGAATGTAGTCCTAACTGATAATGTTTCACTCACCCACGATCCCCATAATATTGCCTCCCGTTGAGCGCTGCCTCAGCGTGGGCCACAGGAACTTAATTCCATTCCTCTCATAGAGCATGATGATGATCTGTGTTGACCCTATGGTGATGTCCACCTCCTTGTCCCGTAGGATCAGAGACACACTGCAGGATATCAATTTAATTGAAAAAAAAAGTAAATATCTATTTTGACCAAATGTTTAAATGTAGAAAGGCAACTTAAGTAATATACACTGGGTGCACAAAACATTAAGAACACCTGCTCTTTTCATTACATAGATTGACCAGGTGAACTCAAGTGAAAGCTATGATCCCTTATTGATGTTACTTGTTAATCAGTGTAGATGAAGGGGAGGAAACAGGTTAAAGAAGGATTTTTAAACCTTGAGAAAATTAAGATATGGATTGTGTATGTGTGCCATTCAGAGGGTGAATGGGCAAGACCAAAGAATGAAGTGCCTTTGAACGGGGTATGGGAGTATGTGCCAGGCGCATCAGTTTGAGTGTGTGAAGAACTGCAACGCTGATGCTCAACAGTTTCCTGTGTGTAGCATTGGGGTCAACATGGGCCAGCATCCTTGTGGAACGCTTTCGACACCTAGTAGAGTCCATTCCCCGACGAATTGTGGCTGTTCTGGAGTGGGAGTGCGGTGGGGTACTGTGCAATTCAACATTAGTAAGGTGTTCCTAATATTTTATACACTTAGTGTACACTGTGGAGATCTTCACGTCTCCATACAATACTTGTGTTCCCAACATTAAATACCTGAGGCCTAAACCAGACTGAACACTGCACTCACTATTGTCTCACTTCACTTGGTTTAACCAGGCTATAATTAAAACACCTTGCACTGCACAATAAGCTAAAGCAGAAATCTAATCACAGAAACAAAACAATACTGTAGCACAAAATGACTTTTATCAGAAAGTCTGTAGTTTGTCTGTGATTCAGAACCTGTCTGTTTTGTGATTGATGTTCAGGCTCCAGGAGAAATATGTTGCATCCTGTCCATTGTTGAAGGTGATGACAATGGTGTCTAACTCAATATGTTGATTGTTTTTGTAGTGGATCACAATCTTCTGGTAGCCTGCGCTGGCTGATTGTCCAAGCTGACCGTTCATAGACAACTCTGGGAAAAGATGGACACAATTCATTCATTCAAAGATGTTTGAGGAGTGAGGGGATAATGTGGACAGGTCAAGGAATGAATGAATTTACTAATGAATGATGTAAGGAATTGAAAAACATTTGATTTCTAAGGTCAGGTCACCATTGTTGGGGTCCTTTAGGAGTCTGAGCGAGAGAGCCACAGGGATGTCATAGCACAGTGGCAGGGCCTGACCCTCAGCTGGCAACAGGAACCTCAGGGGAGGACTCACTGAGTGAGTGAGTGAGTGAGTGAGTGAGTGAGTGAGTGAGTGAGTGAGTGAGTGAGTGAGTGAGTGAGTGAGTGAGTGAGAGCGAGAGAGAGAGAGTGAGAGAGAGAGAGGGGGAGAGAGAGAGAGAGAGAGAGGGGGAGGGAGAGGGAGAGAGGGAGAGAGGGAGAGAGGGAGAGAGAGAGAGAGGACATTTGAAATGTCTTTATTCCTTTGGAACTTCTGCGAGTGTAATGTTTACTATAAAATATATATATACTGTATATATTTCACTTTGGTTTATTATCTATTTCACTTGCTTTGCAATGTAAACATATATTTCCCATGCCAAAAAATGACCATTAAATTGAAAATGTAATTGAAGTGAAAAGAGAGAGAGAGAGAGAGAGAGAGAGAGAGAGAGAGAGAGAGAGAGAGAGAGAGAGACTGGGAGATAGGATGCAGAGGGTAGAGAGATAAGGATAATTCGTTTATGAAAAAACAGCAACATCTTAATTTTAAAAAAGGAATATAAATATTGCAGTACCAGTTGTAGGTGTAGCTCTAGTTGTAGTTTTAGTTGTTGTAGTTTTAGTTGAGTGAGATGGTTGATGTTTCTCTATTTCAATTGAAAATGTAACATGAGAGAACATTTACAAAGACAATCCTACACACAGTCAGAACATTACACAAAGGATCCTAAACACAGACATACACACACACAGCCATTGCCAGACGGCCGGCCAGCCAGACACGCACTCGTGCGCACACATACACAAATGCACGCACACACACACACTCACACATACCGTACAGTCAATCAGTTGGTCAGTGAGGGCATTTAAACAGGCATGGCTCTACACACAGACAGTACAAACAGACAAAAAATATTCTACAATTATTTTATAACGTGGAACAATTACCCATTATATAGGCAGAATATGAATCCTCCGCAGCAGAAAGCAGCAAGCCTATGACAAAAGACATCACACGTTGAGCACACCTAAACTGATGTTCAACAAGTGGAGCTATGATGTAGGGGAAAGATACAGTAGTCACTTGCCTCTTCCTCGTCCCCCTCCTCCTGCTCCCCCCCCTGCTCCTCCTACTCCACCTCCTCCTCCTCCTCCTGATCCACCTCCTCCTACTCCACCTCCTCCTCTTCTTCCTCCCATTGCCTGAGCTTGTCCTGTAAAGCAGTTAAGAGGCAGGAGTAGTTGTAAAACTCCTCACAGAATTGTTTAGAATTGGTCTGAATTCAACCATTGCAGAGTGGGTTTTTTTGCACTACACTCTCAAAGCGGTTAGACTTGGCTTTTAGTTGATGTTATTTTGGTGGGGGAAGAACCAGCTAGGGAATGACAAAAGGAAAGTGTATTGGCTTAATAGCGTTGGGCCAATGCACTAATATAGCATCTCTCTACTGTTGTTGGCATTTTTTTGATTGGAATATTTTCCCTCTACACATTTTGACTCTCCTTTTTGTTATGTTAGTAAGTGTACAGTATTATGACAATTCTTTTGTTGAAAAATCACACGTAAAAAAAAATTCGATTTCATTTCATTTTAATCATTGCATCTACCTGTACTAATCTAAACCTGATCACCCTGATCCTGATGCAATTTATAGTGGTTTCAGTGTTTGTATACACTGAGTGTACAGAAATACCACTTAATATTAGGGAGGCGTTCTTAATGTTTTGTCCACTCTGGAAATAAAACATAAGATATTCACGTTTTTGACTGCACTGGGCCTTTAACGCTGAGTTCCGCAATAGGCGAATCAACGCCACTGGCCGCCCAGGCTATTTGTTATAGTTTTGTTACTACATACAATGATGTCCTTGTCGAGTGTTTGYTGTTTGAAGTACCGTCTTTGTTGTTGTAATATCGCAAACGGACTTGGCAGTTTCACCACTATGGATTCCAGCTTTAATTAAGATGAATGTCGACGCTGTTAAATTACTGTCAAGATCTGTGAGTTTGAATTATAGACTTCCAGGATCTTGCATGCGACACGTGTAAGAAATTGTATAAGATACTGGTAACTTGTTTTAACCACTTCTCAACATAAGCTATTCTTGGCACAACATGCACCCATTCCCACTACTTTGTCAGACCCACACACACATCCCCTCCCCCATGAATAGGGCCTGTGAAAACAAACGCACATGCAGGATGCCTTTGGATGTGACTAGGACAAAGAACTGTGGGAAGGGCCAATGGAAACGTCGACATCAGGCCGAACAGGACTACCCACGACCCAGATCGACCAATCGGAAGGCCAGACGACAAGATCAACCTACTTTGCTTGTTGCCTATATAATCTGTATGTACTGCTTAGAGGGTCTCTCTTCCGACGATTTCATACAAGTCAGACAGAAGGAGCCGTACTGTACGATTTACTAAGATATTTTATTAATATTAATAAAAGGCCTTATTATATAATAATCCACCTCGTCCTATGTCTCCACTTGATCTCCTGTCTCCAATAAACGTTTTACTAACACACGTCTCATTACAATGCATCCATTTGCCTGTGCGGTGGATGGGAGCTAACCTAGAGCAGTGTTACGCTACAACGGTTTGAGCTAAAAACTATAATGACCGAATTCTCTCACGAACACGCACGTCGTCTGTTGTGTACAATGACGCTCACAAACTGTACAGGACCCAAGGACTCCGAAGTCCTAACTCCCCAAAAAATTACTCTATGGTAAAATGAATTGGAGCTGATAGGGTTTATTCCACATAGACTATCATACACAATTATCGATTTTTTCCCCCAGGACTTTACTATATCTCTCAGATCTATTTCAGACGCTTCAAAACATACTTCCTTTTGATTCATTGTTTTGCCATGTATGTGCAGTATGCGTTTGTATGGATTAATAGCAGTAAGGGTTGAAAAATTCAAGCAACTTTCTCAAAGTTTCCTGGTTTTCCGGAAATCCTGAAGTGAATATCCCAGCGAAGATTGAAGATTAAAATTAGGGGTAGGGTATTTGTTTAACCACCATAACCTGGCACTGGCTGTGCAGGGTGCCCTGGTAAACAGAAAACATACTTTTGTATACATAGGGTATGTGGACAGCCCTTCAAATGAGTGGATTCGGCTATTTCAGTCAGTGGAATGGCCTTACTGATGAGCTCAGTGACGTTCAACGTGGCACCGTCATAGGATGTCACCTTTCCAACAAGTCATTTCGTCAAATTTCTGCCCTGCTAGAGTTGCCCCGGTCAACTGTAAGTGCTGTTATTGTGAAGTGGAAATGTCTACAAGTAACAACGTCTCAGCCGAAAAGTGGTACAAGCTCACAGAACGGGACCGCCGAGTGGTGAAGCGCGTAGTGTGTAAAAATGGTCTGTCCCCGGTTGCAACACTCACTACTAAGTTCCAAACTGCCCCTGGAAGCAACGTCAGCACAATAACTGTTAGTCGGGAGCTTCATGAAATAGGTTTCCAGGCCGAGCAGTCACACACAAGCTTAAGATCACCATGCGCAACGCCAAGCGTCGGTTGAACCAGCTCGCCGCCATTGGAATATGGAGTCGTGGAAACGTATTCTCTGGAGTGATGAATCACCATCTGGCAGTTCGACCGGATTAATCTGCGTTTGGCTGATGGGCGGAGAACGCTACCTGCCCCAATGTGTAGTACCAACTGTAAAGTTTGGTGGAGGAGGAATAATGGTCTGGTGCTGTTCTTCATGGTTCGGGCTAGGCCCCTTAGTTCCAGTGAAGGGAAATCTTAATGCTACGGCATACAATGACATTCTAGACAATTCTGTGCTTCCAACTTTGTGGCAACAGTTTGAAGAAGGCCCTTTCCTGTTTCAGCACGATAATGCCCCTGTGCACAATGCGAGGTCCATGCAGAAAAGGTTTGTCGAGATCGGTGTGGAAGAACTTGATTGGCCTGCATAGAGCCCTGATCTCAAACCCATCGAACACCTTTGGGATGAATTGGAACGCCAACTGCGAGCCAGGCCTAATCGCCCAACATCACTTCCCGACCTCACTAATGCTCTTGTGGCTGAATGGAAGCAAGTCCCTGCAGCAATGTTCCAACATCTAGTGGAAAGCCATCCCAGAAGAGTGGAGGCTGTTATTCCAGCAAAAGGGGGACCAACTCCATATTAATGTCCATGATTTTGGAATGAGATGTTCGATGAGAAGGTGTCCACATACTTTTGGTCTGGTAGTTATAATGTTACGTTTATAGAATGACAGTATTTGCTCTTTTATTTACTCCATTGACTCACACCATACAGTAACTGTCATTCACTGTTGTAGACAGTATGTGTGTGTATTGTGGCGGCTGAATCAGAATTAGTTGGGTAACATAGATAAGATGTTTTATTTGCATAATATGCTTATGTGAGATACTTGTCATTAGAATGTTTCCCTTTGGACTATAGGGTTGGCAGTTGCACTTTTCCCTTCTCAGCTAGGGAAAATTCACTTGGGGCCCAGAGAGGGGAGAGGTCAGGCTTGTCTTTTACATGTCTGGTAATATGCAGAATATCAGAAACGGAGAGGTCAGAATGGAACATTGTCTTCATATGTGAATGTATCTGTTAAACCATGTGAAGGGATGGCGTGATTAAGGGGGAACCAATTATCTCTTGGCTCCACAATGTCTGTGCGCAAGTCACTCCCCTCAGTGAGCTTGTCCAGGAGTGGGTAGAAGAGGGGGTTTACTTGAGATGGGAGAAAATAGAGTTGACAATTGAGTTATGCCTTGGATGAGGTAATGTTTTGGTACTATGAAGTACCAGGAACGAGATTAGAACCTCGTCTTAGAGACCTAACTGAACGATAATTTACAGCTAATGCTATCTGGCTATGGGATACTCCCTTCTCAAGTAAAAGGCCCTTTGTGAAGTTTTTCTAAGATCTGTGGTTCGTCATGTAAGTTGAGAGGGGTGTATCTTGGCTATAAAAGATATTGGTATTCTTTTGTAGGCACTCTCAGAATACATTATAGACACTGAATTGATCTGAGAGTCAAAGGGCTATGGTGAAGCTCATATAATATTATTAAAGATKAAATTTAAGTATAACTCTGACTGGTGTGTGGTTTGTAACTCTCCTCATTTGGTAATACAGGAAAATGCCACGACAGTATACCTATGGTGTGTGCATGCGTGCTGGTGTGCTTGTGTTGATGATGGTAGTTTTGCTCACCGGGGTATCCGGCTTGGCCACTCATGAACTGGAAACTCCACCCAGAGAAGCCTTGCCTGGTTCCTGAGGGCTTCTCTCCCTCCTTGGGCTTGTGGGCCACCTGTGAGTCCTCTCCCTGGGGCTTGGTGACCACCATTGAGGTGAAAGGAGTCACAAAGCCGTACTTCAGACAAAGGTCCAGGGCCTCTTTCTTCACCTTCTCCTTCGCCTTCCCGCTTGACTGCACCCTGAAACACACACACACACACACACACAGGTATGATTTAAGTATAATAATAATTTTATTTGCATAAAACATTTACAAAATAGTAAAATATTTTTTTTTACCTGGTTTGCAAAACCTTTAATGGGATAATCCACTCGAGAATTTAACTTCTGTAATTTCGGCGGATAAAGTTTGAATGACAGTTTTATGTGTACAACATGTAAAGACCTGCGTCACTATACTGAGAGCTTTGCCGTTTCTAAAAGGACATACAGTATTTTTGCATTTTTTTTGCATTTGTTCATGTTTTTTCAGAGCCTCCATACTGCAAGGATAAGAAAGTGTATCGCTGGTTGGGGGTAAAATTGGAAAACAAAGTGTCTAGACCCTTCTATAACATGCTGTTTATATTTAAAAATATAGAGATTTGGGTTAAATTCTCCTTTTAAGTGGTCCATCTGTGAAATCACGAAATCGTGTTGTGCCACATCATCACAATAAGATTCTCGTCAATGGAGTTATGGAATAAAAACTATCACATTTCATAACACTTTCTATTTACCTGCAATCCTGATCGCCATGTCAGCCAATATATGGTACGGGCATAATTGTCTAGAACACCTCCATCCGTCGATATTGCATGAGAAAGTATATATTTTGTGCTCAAACTAAACAGTGGACCAAATTATTCAACCATCAACTAGAATGGACATGAATCTTCTTATGATGGGATAAAGGTCAGGGAAATGGTCAACCACGGATTGCCAGGGCTGTGATAAAATATTGTTTAAAATAATTAACTTGAAGAATTTATCTGCACTGTATGTTTGTTAGCTAACTAGCCAGCCAGTTTTAGAGGAAAGATTCTATACATTTTTTAATTAACTGCCAATATGCCAACATTCCATTCAAACAATGCAGTCAATCCACAGCCATAGACTGGCTGAAATCTTAGACAWGTTGTAAATGCAAAAGCTTTCCAAGAAAATAAAAATGTAGACATTTATGGTCAGAAAGTATTTATACCCTTTAACTTATTTCACATTTTTTTGTGTCACAGCCTGAATTCAAAATGTATTAAATATTTTTCTCACCCATTTACAAACAATATCCCATAATGACAAAGTGAAAACATTTATTGAAAATGAAATACAGAAATGTCTCATTTACATAAGTATTGACACTCCTGAGTCAATACTTTGTAGAAGCACCTTTGGCAGCCATTACAGCTGTGTCTTTCTTGGTAAGTGTCAAAGAGGTTTCCACAGCTGGATTGTGCAATTTTGCGCTTTCTTTTCAAAATTATTCAAACTCTGTCAAATTAGTTATTGATCATTGCTAGACAATTATTTTCAGGTCTTGCCATAGATTTTCAAGTAGATTTAAGTCAAAACTTTAACTGGGCCACTCAGGAATATTCAATGTCGTCTTGGTAAACAACTCCACTGTAGATTTGGCCTTGTGCTTTAGGTTATTGTCCTGCTGAAAGCTGAATTCATCTCCCAGTGTCTGGTGGGAAGCAGACTGAAGCAGGTTTTCCTCTAGGATTTTGCCTGTGCTTAGTTCTATTCCATTTCTTTTTAAATCCTGAAAAACTCCCCAGCATAACCATAACATGATGCAGCCACCACTATGCTTGAAAATATATATATWTTTTTTTGTGGATTTCCCCCATACATAACACTTTTGTATTCAGGTCAAAAAAGTGAACTGCTTTGCCACATTTTTTTGCAGTATAAATCTTCTTATGGCTGCAGGGGCAGTATTGAGTAACTTGGATGAAAGGTGCCCATTTCAAACGGCCTCGTACTCAATTATTGCTCGTACAATATGCATATTATTATTACTATTGGATAGAAAACACTCTCAAGTTTCTAAAACCGTTTGAATTATATCTGTGAGTAAAACAGAACTCATTTTGCAGCAAACTTCCTGTCAGAAAGTGAAAAATCTGAAATCGGCTCTGTTCCAGGGCCTCCCTAATCTTTTGCTTGAAATCTATTAGTATACATGCACTTCATACGCCTTCCACTAGATGTCAATAGGCTGTGAGAGGTGAAATGGGGTCTCTAGCTCTTTCTATGGTCAAAAGAGAGCGCTTGGAATGACAGGACCCCAATTTCCTTTGTTCAGGAAGACGCGGAAAGGACTTCCGCATTGGCTTCTGAAAAGCTGTTGTTATAGACGGCAAATATCTCCGGCTTTGATTTTATTTGATAAATGTGACAATATCATCGTAAAGTATGTTTTTCAATATAGTTTAATCAGATTATTTAATTTTTTTCGGGAGTTTTGGCGTGTTCCATTCTCTGCGTTTGTTGACGATGGACAGCTTCGTGCCACTTAGCTAGTTTTGCTTGCTAATTCGAGAGGGAAAAAGSACATTCTAAAACCAAACAACGATTGTTCTGGACAAAGGACCACTTGTGCAAGATTCTGATGGAAGATCAGCAAAAGTAGGACCCATTTATGATGTTATTTCCTATTTCTGTCGAAAATGTGTCGTTGTGTTTTCCGCTTTGATTTTGGGCGGTGTCTCGCTATAACGTAAGCTGGATGTCGTACTGAAGTTATTTTTAGAATTCTAACACGSCGATTGCATTAAGAACTAAGCTATCTTTAATTTGCTGTCCAACATGTATTTTTTAGTAAAGTTTATGAATAGTTATTTGATTAGATTAGGTGCCTCTCCAAGATTTCTCCGGACATTTTATTGCATTTTGCCTACGTATTCACATTGTATAACCACGATTTGTGCCGCTAAATATGCACATTTTCGAACAAACCATATATGTATTGTGTAATATGATGTTATAGGACTGTCATCTGATGAAGTTTGAGAAGGTTAGTGAAAAAATTAATATMTTTTGCTGGTTTATTCGTTATCGCTACTGTTGGCTTGAATCAATGCTGTTGTGTGGTTGGCTATTGTAGTAAGCTAATATAATGCTATATTGTGTTTTCACTGTAAAACACTTAAAGAATCGGAAATATTGGCTGGATTCACAAGATGTTTGTCTTTCATTTGCTGTACAACATGTATTTTTCATAAATGTTTTATGATGAGTATTTAGGTTTTTCAATTTGGTCTCTGTAATTGTTCTAGCTGCTTTGGTGCTATTTGTGATTGCAGGTGCAATGTAAAACTATGATTTATACCTGAAATATGCAAAATTTTCGAACAAAACATCGATTTATTGTATAACATGTTATAAGACTGTCATCTGATGAAGTTGTTTCTTGGTTAGTTTGGTTGGTTCTTGGTTAGTTAGGTTGGTTTTGTGCAAGCTATCTGTGCTGTGAAAAATGTCTGTGCTTTTTTGTATTTGGTGGTGAGCTAACATAAATATACGTGGTGTTTTCGCTGTAAAACATTTTAAAAATCGGACATGTTGGCTGGATTCACAAGATGTGTATCTTTCATTTGCTGTATTGGACTTGTTAATGTGTGAAAGTTAAATATTTCTAAAAAATATATTTTGAATTTCGCGCCCTGCACTTGGCCTGGCTGTTGTCATACGTGTACCGACGTCGGGCTTGCAGCCCAAAGAAGATAACTTCAGTGCCTTGTTGCAGGATGCATGTTTTTGAATATTTTTTATTCTGTACAAGCTTCCTTATTTCACTCTATCAATTAAGTTATGGACAGATCGACATTTACTGGGGTGGCTCAAGGCTGTAATTGCTGCCAAAGATGCTTCAACAAACTACTGAGTAAAGGGTCTGAATACTTATGTAAATGTGATATTTCCATTTTTTATTTGTAGTACATTTGCAAAAATGTCTTAACCTGTTTTTGCTTTGTCATTATGGGGTATTGTATCTAGATTGATGAGGGGGAAAAAACTATTTAATCAATTTTAGAATAAGGCTGTAACGTAACAAAATGTGGAAAAAGTCAAGGGGTCTGAATACTTTCCAAATTCCCCCCACCAATTTCTGAATGTCATTAAAATGTTTGGTGGCATTAATCAGTTGGCCAATGCACAGTTTGTATTGATTTATTGATTTATTCTATTTGTCACTAAAAAAATACTTACCGTATATGCACAAAGATTTTTTAAAGCGACCGGGATTGCACAATAAAGCCGGGGACTTATTTCCATTGTGGTCCCTATATTTTACGTAAATACTTATACAATTACATAGATACAGACACAACCTCCAGATGACTATGAGGAGAGAGTTTAAGTAAAGTTCTTAAAAGCTTGTCTGGCTGGTAGCTTATTCTTTAGATGTTTGGGGCTGCTGTAGAACCATGATGCACAGCCATAACCAAAGTGACTCTGGACTAGCTCACTAGCTAGGTTTCCATCCAATTGTCTACAGATTTTCATGCGAATATTCTAAAATCTTCATAAAAACAATATGCCATTTTAGTTTCCTTTAGGAAATGTTGGTGCTGGACATTCAGATCTGACCTGGCGCAGCCAGCGCCATCAACAAACATTCAGATCTGACCTGGCGCAGCCAGCGCCATCAACAAACATTCAGATCTGACCTGGCGCAGCCAGCGCCATCAACAAACATTCAGATCTGACCTGGCGCAGCCAGCGCCATCAACAAACATTCAGATCTGACCTGGCGCAGCCAACGCCATCAACAAAAAAGGGTTATTGGCAAAATGAGACACATTTACGTGTCCCTAAAAACAGCCTATACCAATTTACAAAAACACTATTCCTGGTGTTTCAACGTGAAGCACATGGGAAACTTGATAGGTTATTATTTTATTGTTTTTTAGACTACTTTCCTAAAACAATAACTAAATCACCAAATTTCACTGGGTGAAATACCTGGAGAGGCCTACAAGCCACAGTGCCTCGCACCCACTGTGAAATTTGGTGGAGGACCAGTGAGGATCTGGGGGTCCTTCAGCAAGGCTGGAATCAGGTAGATTTGTCTTTGTGAAGGACGCATGAATCAAGCGACGTACAAGGTTGTCCTGGAAGAAAACTTGCTTGCTGTCAATGTTCCCCAACTCTGAGGATTGTTTTTTCCAGCAGAACAATGATCCATGCCACACAGCCAGGTCAATCAAGGTGTGGATGGAGGACCACCAGATCAAGACCCTGTCATGACCAGCCCAATCTCCAGACCTGAACCCCAATGAAAACCTATGGAATGTGATCAAGAGGAAGACAGATGGTCACAAGCCATCAAACAAAGCCGAGCTGCTTCATTTTTTTGCACCAGGAGCGGCATAAAGTCACCCAACATCAATGTGAAAGACTGGTGGAGAGCATGCCAAGACGCATGAAAGCTGTGATTGAAAATCAGGGTTATTCCACCAAATATTGATTTCTGAACTCTTCCTAAGTTAAAACATTAGTATTGTGTTGTTTAAAAATTAATATGAACTTATTTTCTTTGCATTGTTCAAGGTCTGACATTTTTTGTAATTTTGACCAGTTGTAACTTTCTGCAAATACATGCTCTAAATTACAATATTTTTATTTGGAATTAGGGAGAAATGTTGTCAGTAGTTTAAAGAATAAAACAAAATGTTCATTTTACCCAAACACATACCTATAAATAGTAAAACCAGAGAAACTGATCATTTTACAGTAATTTCTTCATTTTTTCCAGAGCTGTATATGTGGCATGTTATTACACCGACGTGCTTTTCTTTATGTCAGATGGCTACTACGTCTGCCAAACAGATATAGACATACAGAAGGAGGGTCATTTGTTATTGTTCGGTCAGAATATTTTGTATATAAGCATTGTATTGTTAGATTATAGAAGTAACKCTGGTAGGTCTGAAACAGTCTTCCTTACCTAAAGTTCAATTGTCAGAGTCAGTTGGATCGCTGGGGCGCACTTCCTTCATATCATAGGCCTGCATTAGCTAAAGCTTAATAACAGCCACACAATACCACACCTTCACAAACATTTCTAAACTTTATTAGGGTAACATCAAAGTACATCAAGCCATTGTTTAAAGGGAAAATACGAGCAGAAAAGCAAATGTAAACCTAGGGGGGAAAAACGCACTATCCTCCCCTGTGCCCAATAAAGAAAAAACACACAACCCTCCCCAAAGCAACAAAACCTCCCTAGTCTTTGTGGTTGAATCTGTGTTTGAAATTCACTGCTCGACTGAGGGACCTTAAAAATAATTGTATGTCACATGGCTTTACATGGGAGGAGGATGGCCCCAAAAATTGTCAAGGACTCCAGTCACCCAAGTCATAGACTGTTCTCTCTGCTACCGCACGGTAAGCGGTACCGGAGCGCCAAGTCTAGGACCAAAAGGCCCCTTAACAGCTTCTACCTCCAAGCCATAAGACTGCTGAACAATTAATCAAATGGCCACCCAGACTATTTACATTGACCCCCCTTTGTTTTTACACTGCTGCTATTCGCTGTTTATTATCTACAGTATGCATAGTCACTTTACAAATTACCTCGACTAACCTGTACCCCTGCATATTAACTTGGTACCGGTACCTCCTGTATATAGCCTCGTTATTGTTATGTCATTTTCTTGTGTTACATTTTGATTGAATTTTTTTAAACTTTAGTTTATTTTGTAAATATTTTCTGAATTCTATTTCTTGAACTGCATTGTTGGTTAAGGGCTTGTAAGTAAGCATTTCACGGTAAGGTCTACACCTGTTGTGTTTGGCGCATGTGAGAGATAACCATTGATTTGTTTTGATAGAGAGGATCTCATGTTAAATACTGTTGATGTAATATGGCTACAGATTTATCTGCCTCACCTAAAGTCCATTCTGGTGGGAAGCTGCTATAGACCACCAAGTACTAACAGTCAGTATCTGAATAGCACGTGTGAAATGCTTGATAATGTTTGTGATATTAACAGAGGTATATTTTCTGGGTGATTTAAAAATTTACTGGCTTTCATCTCAAGATAAAGCGTAAAACTTTAACTAGTGCCTGCAACGTGGTTCAGGTTATCAGTCAACCTACCGGGGTAGTTAAAAACAGCACAGGAATGAAATAATCAACATGTACTGATCACATCTTTATTAATGCTGCATAAATTTGTTTTAAAGCAGTATCCAAATCCATTAGATGTAGTGATCAAAATATAGTAGCCATATCTAGGAAAAGCAGAGTTCCAAAGGTTGGGCCTAATATAGTGTATAAGAGGTCATTCCATAAGTTCAGTAGTGATTCCAATGTTGTTGATGTAAAAAATATTTGTTGGTCTGTGGTGTGTAATGAGGAGCAACAAGACACTGCACTTGACGCATTTATGAAATTGCTTATTTCAGTTACTAATAAGCATGCACCCATTAAGAAAATGACTGCACAACTTGTTAAATCTCCGTGGATTGATGGGGAATTTAACAATTTTATGGTTGAGAGGGATGAGGCAAAAGGAATGGCAAATAAGTCTGGCTGCACAACCGATTGGCAAACGTACTTCAAATTGAGAAATCATGTGACTAAACTGAATAAAAAGAAGAAACTACGCTATGAAACATAGATAAATTACATAATTAATGACAGTAAAAAGCTTTTGAGCTCGTTAAATGTAATTTAATTTATCATTAAAGCTCCATCATTCATTGAATTAGATGGCTCATTCATCACAAAACCCACTGATATTGCCAACTACTTTAAAACCTCTAAAGGCTCCGCACCTTTTTTTCAATTTTCACCTTAAATGATATACCCAAATCTAATTGCCTGTAGCTCAGGACCTGAAGCAAGGATATGCATATTCTTGATACCATTTGAAAGGAAACACTTAGAAGTTTGTGGAAATCTTAAATTAATGTAGGAGAATATAACACATTAGATCTGGTAAAAGATAATACCATCATCTTTGAAATGCAAGAGAAAGGCCATAATGTATTATTCCAGCCCAGGCACAATTTAAATTTAGTCCACTAGTTTTAGACTGATCAATGAACCATTGCATTTCTGTTCAAAATGTTGTATCAAGACTGCCCAAATGTGCCTAATTGGTTTATTAATACATTTTCAAGTTCATAACTGTGCACTTTCCTCAAACAATAGCAAGTTATTCTTTCACTGTAATAGCTACTGTAAATTGGACAGTACAGTTAGATTAACAAGAATTTAAGCTTTCTGCCAATATCAGATATGTCTATGTCCTGGGAAATGTTCTTGTTACTTATAACCTCATGCTAATCACATTAGCCTACGTTAGCTCAACTGTCCAGCTGGGGACCCACCGACCCTGTAGAAGTTAATGATTTTGTTCATTGGCAAGATTAGCAAACTTAGGCATGACATGCCAGCAACAAACGCTGATACTACACATCCAAGTATATCTGATCAAATTATGAAAGACATAGTAATTTTGAATTCCGTAAAGTAAGTAAGAAGTGAAAAAGTTATTGTTATCTGTCAATAATGACAAGACACCGGGATCTGACAACTTAGATGATAAATGGCTGAGGATAATAGTAGACGATATTGACACTCCTATTTGCCGTATCTTCAATCTAAGCCTACTAGAAAGTGAGAGCTCAGGCCTGGAGGGAAGCCAAAGTAATTCGGCTAACCAAGAATAGTAAAGCCCCCTTTACTGGCTCAAATAGCCAACTAATCAGCCTGTTACCAACCCTTAGTAAACTGTTTGACCAGATACAATGCTATTTTACTGTAAAGAAATTGATAACAGACTTTCACAATGCATATAGGGAAGAACATTCAACAAGCACAACAATTACACAAATGACTGATGATTGGCTGAGAGAAAATGCTAAAAAGATCGTGCGAGCTGTTTTGTTAGACTTCACTGCGGCTTTTGACATTATCGATCATAGTCTACAGCTGGAAAAACATATGTGTTGTAGCTTTACACCCCCTGCTATATTATAGTAACCCTGAATTATAAACTGTCATGGTCAAAACATGGTAATACAACAGTAGCTATGATGGGGAGAAGTCTGTCCGTAATAAAGCGTTACTCTGCCTTTTTAACACTATTAACAAGGCAGGTCCTACAGGCTCTAGTTTTCTCTACCGCTGCCACCACAACGTCTATTTTCTGTGACCTTTGATCCATTTCTGCAGTACAATTGACAACCATGGCTATAAATGCTAAAAAGCCCACCTTACTGAATCACATATTCTTCCTATCGCTCTCTCTCTTGATCTCTGCCTACTCACAGGAATCCTCTCAGGAATCCTCTCAGGATCCCTCACCCTGTACCCATCTTCCTCTATCACCCTGTATACTCCTTCGGCATACAACACTTTCTGTACTACTCTAACCCTGGTGTGGTGCGGTGTAATGTTCTCTCAAATTTTCCTTGAACTTGATGAAAGCCAGTCCAAATTGAAATCAAACAGAAAATATATCTCTCTGTTGATATCACATACATTATCAATCATTTCACACATATGATCCAGATACTGACTATTAGCACTCAGTGGTCTATAGCAGCTTCCCACACGAATGGGCTTTAGGTGAGGCAGAGGAATCTGTAGCCATATTACTTCGACAGTATTTAAAATGAAATCCTCTCTAAGCTTTACAGGAATGCGTCTCTGAATATAGACCACAACACCACCCCACTGGCATTTCTGTATTCTGTAGATGTTATAACCATGTATTGCTACCACTGTATCTAAGATATTATCTAAGTGAGTTTCAGAAATATGAATGTCATCTGTTACTAGCAAGTTATTGACTTCATTAACCTTGTTTCTTAGGCCACATATGTTAATGTGGGCTATTTTTAGCACTTTTCTGGGATGCTTGATTGTTTTTATTGCTTTACTGGGAAGCGAATCAGAAGTAGACATGCACATGTTATTTATATTTGAGCTGATAGTGCAGGGTAAGTTGTACACAGTGGACTTCGAACTAGGGCACACCGCCTCAGTGCTAACAGCAGAACTCTGGTTCATAGGCATATGATTACTGCATACAATAGATGTAGGATCAACAGAGGCATTCAGGGCAGTTACGGGGACAGACATTAAGTTACTTACATTGTGTCTGCCAACGCCCCTGGGATAATGTACATTTGCTGCAGCATTATGACAATTCAGCGACACAATGGTAGGGATTAACTGATCTGGTCTTGGGTCATTGATAAGTAATTTTCTCAATGCAGCCTTATTGTCACGCCCTGACATTAGTTATCTATGTTTTCTTTATTATTTTGGTTAGGTCAGGGTGTGACGAGGGTGGGTATGCTTGTTTTGTCTTGTCTAGGGTTTTTGTAGCTCTAGGGGTTTTTGTAAGTCTAGGTAATTGTAGGTCTATGGTGGCCTGAATTGGTTCCCAATCAGAGGCAGCTGTTTATCGTTGTCTCTGAATGGGGATCCTATTTAGGTAGCCATTCCCTTTTGGTTTCGTGGGTTCTTGTCTATGTGTAGTTGCCTGTTAGCACTCTTTGTATAGCTTCACGGTTCGTTTTGTTGTTTTGATAGTTTTGTTCAGTGTTCATTCTTAAAATAAAGAGAATGTACGCATACGACGCTGCGCCTTGGTCTCCTCCYTACGTTGGCCGTGACACTTACAGTGGGGAGAACAAGTATTTGATACACTGCCAATCACCGTCGGTCTGGGGCTCCATGCAAGATCTCACCTCGTGGGGCATCAATGATCATGAGGAAKGTGAGGGATCAGCCCAGAACTACACGGCAGGACCTGGTCAATGACCTGAAGAGAGCTGGGACCACAGTCTCAAAGAAAACCATTAGTAACACACTACGCCGTCATGGATTAAAATCCTGCAGCGCACGCAAGGTCCCCCTGCTCAAGCCAGCGCATGTCCAGGCCCGTCTGAAGTTTGCCAATGACCATCTGGATGATCCAGAGGAGGAATGGGAGAAGGTCATGTGGTCTGATGAGACAAAAATAGAGCTTTTTGCTCTAAACTCCACTCGCCGTGTTTGGAGGAAGAAGAAGGATGAGTACAACCCCAAGCATGGAGGTGGAAACATCATTCTTTGGGGATGCTTTTCTGCAAAGGGGACAGGACGACTGCACCGCATTGAGGGGAGGATGGATGGGGCCATGTATCGCGAGATCTTGGCCAACAACCTCCTTCCCTCAGTAAGAGCATTGAAGATGGGTCGTGGCTGGGTCTTCCAGCATGACAACGACCCGAAACACACAGCCAGGGCAACTAAGGAGTGGCTCCGTAAGAAGCATCTCAAGGTCCTGGAGTGGCCTAGCCAGTYTCCAGACCTGAACCCAATAGAACATCTTTGGAGGGAGCTGAAAGTCCGTATTGCCCAGCAACAGCCCCGAAACCTGAAGGATCTGGAGAAGGTCTGTATGGAGGAGTGGGCCAAAATCCCTGCGGCAGTGTGTGCAAACCTGGTCAAGAACTACAGGAAACGTATGATCTCTGTAATTGCAAACAAAGGTTTCTGTACCAAATATTAAGTTCTGCTTTTCTGATGTATCAAATACTTATGTCATGCAAATGAATTACTTAAAAATCATACAATGTGATTTTCTGGATTTTTGTTTTAGATTCCGTCTCTCACAGTTGAAGTGTACCTATGATAAAAATTACAGACCTCTACATGCTTTGTAAGTAGGAAAACCTGCAAAATCGGCAGTGTATCAAATACTTGTTCTGACCACTGTATGTAGTGGCATAGAGCAGTAAAGTAAAGGCACTTACAGAAGTAGCACACATGGGGAACATTTTTAGTAGCCTAGTGTCCGGGAAAAATGTGGCCTTTTATAAATGCATTTCATGCAATTCAACATCACTTTACATGACTGGAGACTTTGGCATAATCTTTTTTAATACTACACAAATAATCGCAATGACAGGCTACTTTGACACTGACAAACTGAGATCAATAAAAACAGCCATGTCATGAATCCATCAATAGCCTAGGTCTAGGTGTTTGGAGACATTGAGGGGCAGCGGGTAGCCTAGTGGTTGGAGCGTTGGGCCAGTAACCAAAAGGTTCCTGGATCGAATCCTTGAGCTGACAAGGTAAAAATCTGTTGTTCTGCCCCTGAGCAAAGCAGTAACCCACTGTTCCCCGGGCGCCGTGGATGTCAATTATGGCAGAGGGGTTGGGTTAAATGCGGAAGACATATTTCAGTTGAATGCATTCAGTTGTACAACTGATTAGGTATCCTTCCTTTCCCATATTGTAGGCTACAAATGGGGAGGAATTAGTCCTAAAAATTATGTCCAGGTTCACACTCCTTTGTGATGGCATAGGTGGCACTCGTGCCAAAGCACTTCGTTAAACAATATTTGGAAGTTATTAAAATATTTTGGTAGCCTACAGCATAGAGTCTTCTCTTTTCAGCAGGAGCTATTTGCTTTCCAACCTGTGTTTTCCCGCTATTGCATTTTAAATATTGCTAGAGGTCTGTTGTCAGCATGCTGTTTGTTTACTGGCAGATTTTCAGAGTGTTCCCTCCTGTAGACTGCCTGGTTATTGGGCTACATCTACATCTAGGCTATATAAAAAAATATATATATATTGGCCTTCTCATAGTGTAGTGGGCTATTATTTATGTGTCCAGATATGAATATTTTATGACCCTTACCCAGACACACTTGTCTAAATTGATGGGTCATGTGAAGGAAATACTATAACACCCAGCCACATCTGGTGGTGGAAAAATAACAAAATTGTCATACTTGGATAAATGTAAAAGATAGCTTAATAGAAAATGAGTGAAATAAAAGTCACCCAATACTACTTGAGTAAAAGTCAAAGTATTTGGATTCAAAAATACTTAAGTATCAAAAGTAAATGGAATTGCTAAAATGTACTTAAGTATCAGAAGTAAAAGTATAAATAATTACAAATTCCTTATATTAAACCAGACCAATTCAAAAAAAAAAATGTAGTGACGGATAGCCAGGGGCACACTCCAACACTCAGACATAATTTACAAACGAAGCATTTGTGTTTAGTGAGTCTGCCAGATCAAATGTTGTATGGATTTTCTCTTGATAAGTGTGTGAATTGGACAATTTTCCTGTCAAAATGTAACGAGTACTTTTGGGTGTCAGGGAAAATGTATGGAGTAAAAAGTATATTATTTTCTTTCGGAATGTAGTGAAGTGAAAGTTGCCAAAAATGTAACTAGTTAAGTCATGTACAGATACCTCCAAAAAATACCTAAGTAGTACTTTAAAGTATTTTAACTGAAGTACACCACTGCCCAAATGCCTTCACACCATTACATTAGCATACTTATCATTCTGTTACACACGCTCTTATAAACTAGTATTCCATACATAAGTTAAGGCCATGCAACCTGAGTTGATACCTTAGTGAGATGCGCATGTACAGTACATAAACAGATGCATGCACCATATATTTATGTGTTGGACACTTGATATGGTCACATGACATTGTTGTGGTATGTTACAAAATCATGTTACGACCACACATATCAATATTCATTTTATATAAGTCTTGCTAAGTGGATGGGTCTCTACAGAAGGTGTAAATGGTACAGCCAAATGGTTACTTGCGTAGTAGCAATATCAGAAATAGATAGTGTCAATATAAATTAAATAATATACAGTATGTGCACAAACAATATCAATAATGATAGTGATAGACGAGGTGGTTATATGCATACAATCATGGGTAAAGTGGCTGAGCAGCAGGATTTAAAAAAACAGTAGCAGCAACGTATGGCGTGTGTTTTAGTACTGATGACTGGTCCGTCCGAACCACGCATGAACAAGGGAATCTATATTCGGAGAGCCTGTTTCTGTCCATAGCCTCTTTGTCGCAAAACTCCCTAATCTTCTCAAAAATATACGTTTGTCTATCTGTGACCAGTCCAGGTGGTAACTCGATTGATTTTTGTCTCTTTGTTTGTAACATTTTTATTATAAGTTTTACATTGTAAAAAGTCTAAATTATTTTTCATGCCATGAGAGGTATCGGATCTGGCAAAATAGGTTTCAGAACAAAACAGTCCAATACGGAGCGGTGACAGGATCCGGATAAAATTAAGCACTGGTTATGGGTAAAAGTCCACAATGAAACTAACATTAAAATGTGGAGAATGATACATTTGCATCTACTGGCCATGAATTAGCCTGTTATTTGCTATGCCTATGTAGGCTACCATTTAATACAATAAATATGTTGAAATTATGATATCACTGGAGTCATTGCAAATCAATTTGTGCCACTTGTGTAGCCTATCTGGAGCTGACAAACAGATTTAATAAATAGCCTATAACTTCAGATTATTATTGTTGTAGCCTTGTGTTATTATTCAATTATTTATGGACATGTTTAGTAAAATTGGAAGTTATCAATTGTGATCATAGTCACAATTCTGTCGCAATTGCCGATCAGCTGATGTTAGAATGCATTAGATTGAAGGCAACAGTCAGTCAGATTAGGCTACAGGTAAAAACAACACTGGCTGTTGTTGACAAGCACATGCCTATTCAGTTCATATCCACATTTTAATATTTGATTCAGTGATTGAAATTACAACCCCATTCTCAGTAGCCTATTCCAGCAGGCTGTTGGGCAACGGAAGCACTTCTTATCTCGAAATCGCCTCGCTGTTCATGTTGAATAAATTAGTCTGTCAATTTTAACTAAGCAAGCTGCTAAATCGTTCATCTAAAATCTCGCCTAGGCTACTGTAGGCTCTCTGAAATTAGATGTAGGCCTATCAGGAGCTATAGGTTACCTGCATCTAGCTAACCCAACCATGACAAAGTTGAATTACAAATCATAAACCCAGATGCCAATTGAAATGTCAATCTCGCAAATAAGCCATTTATAACAGTTTGTAGTCTTAACATCTGGCACATAATAATGTCACGACTGCCAGAAAATAGCTTAACATACATTTTTTGAAGTTTAATAAGGGCAAATTATCTTTTCTATTGCTACATATTCAAATTCCTTTATTAGTCACAATAGCTCGCAATAATTCTTATTTTGATGGAAAACCAAATTTTGATTCATAGGTTGTTAGAAGTTAAGTTGAGATTAATTCTTAGTTCGCTCGATAACATTATGAAAAAAGGGTTTATTAGCTAAATGTGGCAACTCCCCTCTTGCTGCAAAAAAACAACATCCTGGTTGTTGTGGATCGGTTCTCTAAGTCCTGCCGTCTCCTCCCTTTGCCTGGTCTCCCTACGGCCCTACAGACTGCGGAGGCTAGTTTTCAGGCCTTGTGGGCGGGTTTTGTGTAGTCATTGGGTTAGACATTTTAGCTTGACCTAGTAACCGTGGCTGGCAGTGTTTAGTTCATTACCAAGTGCAGCTCGCTGTCACGACTTCCACCGAAGTCGCTTTACAGAATTACTCACCAACGAATGGAGTCAGCAGGAGAAGACGCRGTAGAGGAGTGCGTCCAGCAGCACGCGACCATGTTGCAACGTCTGGGCACCGCCATGGATCGCGTGCTGCAGACGATGGATCGTTGAGAGAGAGGAGGAGGTCGTCCAGCGCCTCCACCAGCCCCACTACAGCAGGCCCCACTGTCCACCCCTCCTTCACCCGGTCCCACTACAGCCCCACTACAGCAGGCCCCACTGTCCACCCCTCCTTCACCCGGTCCCAGCGGGATTCGGCTCGCGCTCCCGAGGGAGTATGATGGAACGGCTGCCGGATGCCAGGGGTTCCTACTCCAGCTCTTTCGGGACATGAGAGCGTGTCCGCCCTCGTCTCCTGCCTCTCAGGCAAAGCCCTGGAGTGGGCCAACGCCGTATGGAGTGAAGGAGACGCGGCCCACGTTGGACCATTACGCAGAGTT
>NW_019943747.1:7785-53811 GCF_002910315.2 Salvelinus sp. IW2-2015 | reverse complement strand
GTCCCACTACAGCCCCACTACAGCAGGCCCCACTGTCCACCCCTCCTTCACCCGGTCCCAGCAGGATTCGGCTCACGCTCCCAAGGGAGTATGATGGGACGGCTGCCGGATGCCAGGGGTTCCTACTCCAGCTGGAGCTCTACCCGGCGACCGTCCATCCGGCTCCTTCGCAACGTGAGAGCGTGTCCGCCCTCGTCTCCTGCCTCTCAGGCAAAGCCCTGGAGTGGGCCAACGCCGTATGGAGTGAAGGACCATTACGCAGAGTTCACCCGCCGCTTTCTGGCAGTTTTCGACCACCCGCCTGAGGCTATGGAAGAGGCTATGGACAGCGGCGGGTGAACGTCTGTTCCACCTGAGGCAGGGGACGAGGAGCGTGCAGGATTTCGCTTTGAACTTCCGGACCCTGGCCGCCAGCGCAGGATGGAACGACAGGGCCCTGATTGGTCACTACCGGTGCAGTCTGCGCGATGACGTTCGTCGGGAGTTGGCCTGCCGAGACACCACCGTCACGTTGGACCAGCTGGTGGATCTGTCCATCCGGCTGGACAACCTGCTGGCTGCCCGCAGACGTCCGGATCGGGGCCTGTCAGTTCCATCCCCTAGCACCTCCGCTCCGACGCCCATGAAGCTGGGAGGGGCTTAGGGCGACCGGAGGAGGGGCCATTCCCTGCACCATCTGTGGCCGCAGAGGGCACACTGCTGGTCGGTGCTGGGGAGGTTCCTCAGGGAGTCGAGGCAACAGGCAGGGCACTATCGTGTCACCCCAGGTGAGTTGGCACCAGGCTCACCCAGAGCCCCCTGTTGCTCACATGTATGTGTTTATTACATTTCCTGAGTTTTCCCCGCATTCCCAGCATAAGGCGCTCGTAGATTCAGTCCCAGCTGGGAATTTTATTGACCGTTCATTTGCCTTAGTGGGAAGTACTGGTGGTCCACCTTGGCCAAGGACGTGAGGGTTTATGTTTCCTCCTGCTCGGTGTGCGCCCAGTGCAAGGCTCCCAGGCACCTGCCCAGAGGGAAGATACAACCCCTACCCGTTCCACAACGCCCGTGGTCGCACCTGTCGGTGGACTTCTTGACGGGTCTTCCTCCCTCACAGGGCAACACAACGATCCTGGTTGTTGTGGATCGGTTCTCTAAGTCCTGCCGTCTCCTCCCTTTGCCTGGTCTCCCTACGGCCCTACAGACTGCTGAGGCCCTGTTCACTCACGTCTTCCGGCACTATGGGGTGCCTGAGGACATAGTCTCTGATCATTCATGGAAGGTCTGGGGGTCTCGGTCAGCCTCACCTCAGGTTTTCACCCAGGTGGAGACAGTAAACCAGGATGTGGGTAGGTTTCTGCGGTCATATTGCCAGGACCGGCCGGGGGACTGGGCAGCGTTCATCCCCTGGGTAGAGATGGCCCAAAACTCACTCCGCCACTCCGCCACTCCTCCACTAACCTCTCTCCCTTCCAGGGCGTACTGGGGTATCAGCCGGTTCTGGCACCTTGGCATCAGAGCCCGATCGAAGCTCCTGCGGTGGACGAATGGTTTAAGCGCTCGGAGAAGACCTGGGACGCCGCCCATGTGCATTTGCAACAGGCCATGAGGCTGCCGAAGGCGAGTGCCGACCGCCACCGCAGTGAGGCCCCGGTGTTCGCACCGGGGATCCGGGTCTGGCTCTCGACCCGAAACCTGCCCCTCCGGAACCCAGCTTCCGGCAGGGCAAGCTGGGTTTTGTGGGGCCATTCAAAGTCCTGAGGAGACTGAACGAGGTATGCTACAGGTTACAGCTTCCCCCAGATTACCGTATTAATCCCTCGTTCCATGTGTCTCTCCTAAGGCCGGTGGTGGCTGGTTCACTCCAGGAGTCTGAGGTGCGGGAGGTTCCTCCGCCCCCTCTGGACACCGAGGGGGTCCCGGCATATGCTGTTCGAGCCATCCTGGACTCGAGATGCCTTGAGTACGTCCTTCAGTACCTCGTGGAGTGGGAGGGGTACGGTCCGGAGGAGAGATGCTGGGTTCCGGTGGAGGACGTCTTGGACCCTTCGTTGCTGCGGGAGTTCCACCGTCTCCATCCGGATCGCCCTGCGCCTCGCCCTCCGGGTCGACCCCGAGGTCGCGCGTCAATGGGGGGGGGGGGGTACTGTCACGACTTCCGCTGAAGTCGGTCCCTCTCCTTGTTCAGGCGGCGTTCGGTGGTCGTCGTCACCGGCCTTCTAGCCATCGCCGATCCACTTTTCATTTTCCATTTGTTTTTTCTTTGTCTTACACACCTGGTTTGAATCCCCCAATTACTTGTTCATTATTTAACCCTCTGTTCCCCCATGTTTGTTTGTGAGTAATTGTTTATTGTATTGCGGTCCGTATTTGTGGCCTTGTATTTATACGACGTGTATTGTGATATATTGAGTAAAATTGCTTTCATTACTCATATCTGCTGTCCTGCGCCTGACTCATCTCACCAGCTACACACAGACGCTTTACACGCGCTACCTACTGCTGTGATCACAAATCTTTGTTTTGGACATTATTTCCTATCTGACCAATTTATTCATCACTGTGCGTGAATACCAGAACTGTAAGTAAGGTATATGTTGTTCCCCTGTTTAACAGACGAAGTTGTCAATAGTTTAGGAATATTTTGGTCATTATTACAGAATGAAGTATCTTGTTTAAACGCTAGGTATCTAACATTGTTAGCTACATTTTCAACATCTTGCATGGATAACTGGACAGTTAATTGGATAATCACAGCTGAGTTACATGGCACAAAACTGCCAACCTTGTTAATCTCCAATCAACATTAAAGAACCCTAAATTGAGGAACTGTCTCTCTCACGTTGCTCTTAAAGGAGTACAATTGCCATAATTTCACCTACTTAGTGTACAAATTCCAGAGGCATCACCCTCTAATTCAGTATTGATAGATGTAATTATTTATGCATGTAATTATTTATGCATGTAATTAATTATGTTGGTATATGTTTTAATTCACTTTTCCTATCTTTATTTTGTGTTTTGTTTTGGTTGGCACCTAATGGATGTCCCTGTCCTTCAATAACTACAAATAATCCAAAACAGAAATTATTAAATCAAATTTTATTGGTCACATACATGTGATCAGCAGATGTTATTGCGGGTGTAGCGAAATGCTTGAGCTTCTAGCCCCAACAGTGCAGTGAAATTTAACAATTAATATCTAACAAATTACACAGCATATACCCAATACACACAAATCTAAGTAGGAATTAATTATGACTATATAAATATGGACGAGCGATGTCAGAGTGGAACGGACTAAGATACAGTGGAATAGTATAGAATACAGTACATACATATGAGAGGAGTAATGCAAGATATGTAAACATTAAGTGAATGAGATACAGTAGAATAGTATAGAATACAGTATATACATATGATGTGAGTAATGCCAGATATGTACACATTATTGAAGTGACTAGTGCTCAATTTATTAAAGTGGCCAGTGATTTCTAGTCTATGCCTATAGGCAGCAGCCTCTAATGTGCTAGTGATGGCTGTTTAACAGTCTGATGGCCTTGAGATAGAAGCTGTTTTTCAGTTTCTCGGTCCCAGTTTTGATGCACCTGTACTGACCTCGGCATCTGGATGATAGCAGGGTGAACAGGCAGTGGCTCGGGTGGTTGATGTCCTTGATGATCATTTTGGCCTTCCTGTGACGTCAGGTGCTGTAGGTGTCCTGGAGGGCAGGTAGTTTGCCCCCGGTAATGGGTTGGGCAGACCGCACCACCCTCTGGAGAGCCTCGGTTGCAGGCGGTGCAGTTGCCGTACCAGGCGGTGATACAGCCCGACAGGAAGCTCTCAATTGTTCATCTGTAGAAGCTTGTGAGTGTTTTAGGTGACAAGCCACATTTCTTCAGCCTCCTGAGGTTGAAGAGGCTCTGTTGCGCCTTCTTCACCACACTATCTGTGTGGGTGGTCCATTTCAGTTTGTCAGTGGTGTGTATGCCAAGGAACTTAAGCTTTCCACCTTTTCCACTGCGGTCTCGTCGATGTAGATAGGGTGGTGCACCCTCTGCTGTTTCCTGAAGTCCACAATTCTCTCCTTTGTTTTGTTGACGTTAAGTGAGAGGTTGTTTTCCAGGCACCACACTCCCAGAGCCCTCGCCTCCTATTGTCATCGTTGGTAATCAAGCCTACTACTGTTGTGTCGTCTGCAAACTTAATGATTGAGTTGGAGGCTTGCTTGGCCATGCAGTCATAGGTGAACAAGGAGTACAGGAGGGGGCTGAGCACGCACCCTTGTGGGGCCCCAGTGTTGACGATCAGAGGAGCGGAGGTGATGTGTCCTACCTTCACCACCTGGGAGCGGCCTGTCAGGAAGTCCAGGACCCAGTTGCACAGGGCGGGGTTCAGACCCAGGTCCTCAAGCTTAATGATGAGCTTGGAGGGTACTATGGTGTTGAATGCTGAGCTGTAGTCAATGAACAGCATTCCTACATTGGTATTTATCTTGTCCAGATGGGATAGGGCAGTGTGCAGAGTGATGGCGATTGCATCATCTGTGGATCTATTGGGGCGGTAAGCAAATTGAAGTGGGTCTAGGGTGGCATGTAAGGTAGAGGTGATATGATCCTTGACTAGTCTCTCAAAGCACTTCATGATGACAGAAGTGAGTGCTATGGGGCGACAGTGTGGCCATCCTGAAGCATGTGGGGATAGCAGACTGGGATAGGTAGAGATTAAATATGCCCGTAAACACACCAGCCAGCTGGTCTGCGCATGCTCTGAGGACGCGGCTAGGGATGCCGTCTGGACCGGCAGACTTGTGAGGGGTAACACGTTTAAATGTTTTACTCATGTCGGCCACGGAAAAGGAGAGCCCACAGTCCTTGGTAGCGGGCCGCGTTGGTGGCACTGTGTTCTCCTCAAAGCGTGGAGAATGTGTTTAGCCTGTCTGGAAGCAAGACGTTGGTCTCGGCCACGTGGCTGGTTTTCCTTTTGTAGTCCGTGATTGTCTGTAGTCCCTGCCACATGCGTCTTGTGTCTGAGCCGTTGAATTGCGACTCCACTTTATCTCTATACTGACATTTAGCTTGTTTGATTTTCTTGCGGAGTGAATAACTACCCTGTTTATATTCTGCCACATTACCAGTCACCTTGCCATGGTTAAATGTGGTGGTTCGCACTTTCAGTTTTGCGCGAATGCTACCATCTATCCACGGTTTCTGGTTAGGGTAGGTTTTAATAGTCACAGTAGGCACTACGTCTCCTATACACTTCCTTATAAACTCAGTCACCGTATCCGTGTATGCGTGTAGATTATTTTCGCAAGCTACCCAGAACATATCCCAGTCCACGTGATCAAAACAATCCTGAAGCGTGAATTCCGATTGGTTAGACCAGCATTGAATAGTTTGAAGCATGGGTACTTCCTGTTTGAGTTTCTGCCTATAGGACGGGAGGAGCAAGATGGAGTCGTGGTCAGATTTGCCGAAAGGAGGGCGGGGGAGGGCGTTGTCAGCATTCCCGGAAGTTTGAATAGCAATGGTCGAGAGTCTTAGCAGCGCGAGTAGTACAGTCGATATGTTGATATCTATGTTTTTAATGTAGATCATCACATCAGATGTTTTTTTCAATCAATGTAAAGAAAAACAGTGTCAATAGACTTACTTTGGACTTTAATGAATCCCCATGGCTGGCATATCCTTTGGACAGATGTACATCCCTCGTAAAACTTATTTGAGTACCAACACCAAACTTTATATATTTAAAATATGAAATGTTCGGTATTGGCACTTCTTAGAAATACATGAAGATTTATTAACTTTTTCTGTTGGCAGACAGACTACTCACTATGTGGCCATGATGTAGAGGGTTGCAATCCCATTTCCTGATTTCCTGATTTTAATTGTAGGGGTGTGTCTTAAGGCACATTCATTCTACAGTCTTTTAATGTGTGTGTTTTGGTAGTGACATCAAAAGTGGGGACTGCATTTTTCAGAGGAAGATGAATAAACACTAATTAGATCATTATCTTTTAAAATAATATATGAACAACTAGGATGGAGACCTGCATAGACACAGGTGCAAATACACCCACTAACAGACACAATGCCATGCAAAGCAGACTCACTCTTTGTCCAGTAGCTGCTTCACAGTGAGGTAGGCCCACAGCCTTTGGATGTGGCTATCAGGCCTGGCTTCAATGGGCTCGTCCGTTGGTATTGTCTCAGAGTACATCACCCTATTGCTTTTCTGAAATAATCAAGGCATCCTCACATTACAGTACTAAACATTGACTTTATTGTATATTTTGACATTTGGCTGAACTCTCTCCAAAGTACTCATATGGAGTGGTAATTTTTATATATATATTTTTTATTGCTTTCAAAATCAAAAGAACATACAAAACAAGGGACAAAACCTATTAACTTGTGAAGGTAGCAGAGTAGAGGTGACCTCACCGATATGGCTATGACCTCTGCAGTGAATGTCTCTATGTTGTTGTCGGTGATCTGGCCAGACACCACGATCTCGGAGCCGTTGTAGTACTGGCTGAAGTTGGTCTGGGTCAGGTTAGCCCCACCCACATACACCATCTGCACGTCCGTCAATAGGGGTGTGGCCACCTCTTCATAAAAGCCCTGTTAATCATACATTACAGGTAACCTAGAGGTTAAGAGTGTTGGGCCAGTAACCGAAAGGTTGATGGTTCAAATCCCAGAGCCGACTATATGAAAAATGTGTTGATGTGCCCTTGAGCAAGGCACTTAACCCTAATTGCTCCTGTAAGTCACTCTGGATAAGAGTGTCTGCTAAATGACTAAAATGTACAGAGGCCATTAGTCACGCCCCTTGCTCTTCCTGGTTTCCTCTCGCATAATCTACATTTAGGAAATCAAGACATAACAGTAAAGCCTCCTTAGATGAGATATGATCTTATTGCGCTTTAAAGGTTGGTTCAGCCCTTTTATATTCCAGCTAATTAAGCTTACTTGGGACCATTTTTGATCATTGGTGTTTTATGATTTAAATCATTCAAATCCATTGTAGTGCAGAGACTGTAGTGTGAATGCACTGCTTCACAGTGGGTGTTCCCTTACCTGCAGCTGCAGAGCAGCATCAGAATCCTCATATATTCTGCGTCCCACACCGCTGTTCTCCAGTGCCATCTTTTCCAGGAACTCAAAGTTGACATCCATTCCAAAACCGAGACAGTAGAGCGGGAATTTCTTACCAATGGCTTCCTTTACATTCTTGTGGATCTTTTCCAGGTTGGTCTCACCTGAGGAAAGTGAGATTGGCTTTTATTGTGTTATTGTGTGTGTGTGTGTGTCGTGTGTGTGTGTGTGTGTGTGTGTGTGTGTGGTGGTGTGTGTGTGTGTGTGTGTGTGTGTGTGTTGTGTGTGGTGTGTGTGTGTGTGTGGTGTGTGTGTGTGTGTGTGTGTGGTGTGTGTGTGGTGTTGTGTGGTGTGTGTGTGTGTGTGTGTGTGTGTGTGTGTGTGTGTGTGCGTGTGCGTGTGTGTACCTGTGGTTGGGTCTCCATCAGTGAGTAGTATAAGGAGGGAGGCTGAGCCTCTCGTGGTTTCGTTAGCAAGGCGTGCCCTCCAACACAGCAGCATTGATGTCGGTGGCTAAGAAGAGAAGAGAGAGGATGTATTGTATGTATTAGCTCCTATTGTCACTAACTAGGCTATTGTTCATAACTCCCATTATTTTACCCTTTAGTGCACTTTAAAAAAAATGTAATGTATTTTTATTATTTTTTATTATTTATTACAAAAATCACAAGGAAGGGGTAACATTAAAGTATTACAACATGAAGGACAAACAATACAGCATCAAGACACTATCAAACATGTATCCGTTTTTCTGCAACAGAGCCATCCTTATGTGTGAGGGTGCGTGTGCATGATAGTGATATAAAATATATGTCATAGTTTCCTTTTTCATGATCACAATCTTGTGAAACCCGAACCCTCCAAGATCCCCCCACAGTTCCCCAATAGCTGTCCCTCAACCATTCGAGACCCCTCCCACAGCCCCCCCAGAAGATTTGTTTTTTAAAATACAATGAATTCCATTCCCCACCCCCAAGAACCCCCCCAATGCACCAACAACCAAGATAATTAACTAAAGAGAAAAAAGGAAAAGACAGAAGAAAACAGCAAACAAACAATGGAAAATAAATAAAAATAAATACATTTAAAACAAAGTACATCAAGGACAACTGAAATCATAACAGCAATGCCTACTTTATATGTTTGTGTGCATGTCTGCCACTATTACATGTATGTGTGTGTTCTTGTATGTTTTTATTTGAATGAGAGTGTGTGTATATGCATGTGTACAAACACCTGCACGGCATCAGCCTCAGGCAAACCGGCATTAGTTGTAAAAACACTGCCACTTAGTGTCATTCAAATATACTTTTATTCTGTTTTATTTTGACTTTTTTTCCCCTTTATCTTTTGACCATCATTCTCTCTCTCACACAGCAACTCCACTCCCACTTGTCTCCAATTCCACATACCAACCCTCAGCTTCCCTCAGCCCATCCCATCTGTCTCTGCTGGCCACCCACTTCGTGTTTCTACGCAACACATATCTTTCAACTATGCTATGATGTTTAACGTACAATTTCAATCTATCTAATCGAATAGAATCTACAGATTTTTGTGCACTTTTGATTTGTTTACACAGCCAACCCAAGAACCCAAATCTGATTTTCTTTCGAAATCCAATGTTTCTTTCTGACTGTCGATTTCTTGTCACTCTTCCTTTAAAAATGTTGGGGTGGTTGTCATGGTAACGGCAGGTCATGTGCCAAAAAAAAMCCCACTTCAGATGAACCAAATCTGATCTAAACCAAATCTACATATGGAGATGGTATAAATCAGAAGTTAAATGATGGGATACCATGTGGTTATCGCTGTTTACACAATAGGAAATATGAATTGGGCTGCCAGTGTAAATGCAGACTGAGTCTTACAAAATTATGATACAGTGTAATTGTACCGTTGGCTTTGGAAACCTTTGAAAATAGGGAAGAGGATTGCAGGGTAAATAATCAATTGTACCTCCTCTGTCGCGAATGTGTCGTGCAAAGCTCTTGGCAGCCTCCAGGTTTTCCTGGTTGGCCGGCAGCAGCTCCTTCTTCCAGGTAGACACAGTGTAGTCGAAGGTGATCAGGCCAAAGTGGTCGTCCTCCACCAGGTCTACCAGGATCTTCAACAAGGCCTCACGGGTCTGACAGTGCATCCAATCAAAATTAACCAATCAACCAATCAAAATTAATTGTTACATGCATTAAATAGAAATATGTGTACAATGCTCAATCGTTAAGCTTTTAGCGTCATTAAAGCAGGCAACACATTCAAAACACACAAACAAACCTGCTCCATTTTCCTGCCATGCATGGAGCCACTCTGATCGATGATGAACACTACATTCTTTGGTATGCGTGGTAGGTCACTGGGAGCAAAGTGATGGACAAAATACCCCTTTGACTCCTGAATAGAGAATCAGAGATGGTGATTAAATGACAGGGTAGAAATAAAGAAATTAATGACACGATTAGAGTGAGATAAGTGTACCTTGAGCTCTCCCATGGATGTCTTCCTGTGGACGTCATAGACAATGACCAGGTCTCCGTTCAGACCCTGTTCTCCACAGCTGTCACACTGACTCTGCTGCTCCTTGCTTGGGTAGAAATGTACCCAGGCCTGCGGAGATGGTGGTAGTTTAGGCTTCTGCTTTTACAAATACAGCCTAATTTAGCTTACCTCAGCTTGAGATCATTAGAATTAACATGCACAGATATGTGACAATGACATGGGTGCGAAGAATAGGGTTTGAAATTATGCCACCATATTTTACAATGTTTTGAAATTAATACATTTGAAGGTGTCAATCCCTTTAGCTCATCTTCATGTGATATATGTTATGTATTGACCAGGGCATGCGCAGACCAGCTGGCTGGTGTGTTTACAGACATACTGTATTCAATCTCTACCTGTCCCAGTCTGTCCCCACATGCTTCAAGGTGGCCACCATTTTTCCTTTACCCAAGAATGCAAAGGTAACTGAACTTAATGACTATTGCCCCGTAGCACTCACTTCTGTCATCATGAAGTGCTTTGAGAGACTATTCAAGGATCATATCACCTCTACCTTACATGCCATCCTAGACCCACTTCAATTTGCTTACCGCCACAATAGATCCACAGACGATACAATCGGCATCACTCTGCACACTGCCCTATCCCATCTAGATAAGAGGAATACCTATGTAAGAATGCTTTTCATTGACTATAGCTCAGTATTCAACACCATAGTACCCTCCAAGCTCATCATTAAGCTTGAGGCCCTGGGTCTGAATCCCGCCCTGTGCAATTGGGTCCTAGACTTCCTGACGTGTAGGAAACAACACCTCCACTTCGCTGATCCTCAACACTGGGGTCCCACAAGGGTGTGTGCTCAGCCCCCTCCTGTACTCCCTGTTCACCCATGACTGCGTGGCCAAGCACGCCTCCAACTCAATCATCAAGTTTGCAGACGACACAAAAGTAGTGGGCTTGATTACCAACATTGACGAGACGGCCTACAGGTAGGAAGTGAGGGCTCTGGGAGTGTGGTGTCAGGAAAATAACCTCTCACTCAATGTCAAAAAAACAAAGGAGATGATCGTGGACTTCAGGAAACAGCAGAGGTAGCACCCCCTATCCACATTGACAGGACCGCAGTGGAGAAGGTGGAAAGTTTCAAGTTCCTCGGCGTACACATCACTGACAAACTGAAATGGTCCACCCACACAGACAGTGTGGTGAAGAAGGCGCAATAGCGCAATAGGCGTAATAGCGCCTGTTCAACCTCAGGAGGCTGAAGAAATGTGGCTTGTCACTTAAAACCCTCACAAACTTCTATAGATGCACAATTGAGAGTCGGGCTGTATCACCGCCTGGTACGGCAACTGCACCGCCTGCAACCACAGGGCTCTCCAGAGGGTGGTGTGTTCTGCACAACACATCACCGGGGGCAAACTACCTGCCCTCCAGGACACCTACAGCACCCGATGTCACAGGAAGGCCAAAAAGATCATCAAGGACATCAACCATCCGAGCCACTACCTGTTCACCCTGCTATCATCCAGAAGGCGAGGTCAGTACAGGTGCATCAAAGCTGGGACCGAGGGACTGAAAAACAACTTCTATCTCAAAGCCAACAGACTGTTAAATTTCCATCACTAGCACAGAGAGGCTACACAGACTTGAAATCACTGGCCACTTTAAAAAATGTAACACTAGTCTCTTTTATAATGCACTATAATAATGTTCACATATCTTGCATTACTCATCTCATATGTACTGTATATACTGTATTCTATGCTATTTTACTGTATCTAAGTTTATGCCTCTCTGACATTGCTCGTCCATATATTTATATACTCTTAATTCCATTCCTTTACTTAGATTTGTGTGTATTGGGTATATGTTGTAAAATTGTTAATGTTACTTGTCAGATATTACTGCACTGTCGGAGCGAGAAACACAAGCATTTCGCTACACCCACAATAACATCTGCTAAACACCTGTATGTGACCAATAAAACTTGATTTGATTTGACATGTTCTTTTGGTTAGCTCTACATTACTCTGTTGTGGACACTACCTCACTAGAAGCGTGTGTTTTGGTGATGGCATTAGCCAGCTCTTTGGTGCTCAGCCCTCCTTTTATCTCCAGGAAGTTAATGCCTGGTCGCTCATTGATGTACACGTCAATCTGGCCATAAGGAAGAGAAGGAAAACATCACATCAACCCTTATGAGCACTATCCACCTGATTAACTAGGATGAGTATTACTGTACGGTGCATTCGGAAAGTATTCAGACACCTTGACTTCTTCCACATTTTGTTACATTACAGCCTTATTTTAAAATTCATGATATATATATATATTTTTTTTATCCATAGACACACAATACCCCATAATGACAAATATCCAAAAAAGGAAATATCACATTTACATAAGTATTCAGACTCTTTACAAAGTACTTTGTTGAAGCACCTTTGGCACCTTTGGCAGCCTCGAATCTTGTTGGGTATGGGGCTTGGCACACCTGTATTTGGGGAGTTTCTCCCATTCTTCTCTGTAGATCCTTTCAAGCTCTGTCAGGTTGGATGGGGAGCATTGCTGAACAGCTATTTTCAGGTCTCTCCAGAGATGTTCGATCGGGTTCTAGTCCGGGCTCTGGCTGGGCCACTGGCAAGGATATTCAGAGACTTGTTCCGAAATCACTCCTGCATTGTCTTGGCTGTGTGCTTAGGGTCGTTGTCCTGTTGAAATGTGAACCTACGCTCCAGTCTGAGGTCCTGAGCTCTCTGGAGCAGGTTTTCATCAAGGATCTCTGTACTTTGCACCTTTGTCACGACTTCCGTCGAAGTTGGCTCCCCTGCCTGTTCGGGCGGTGCTCGGCGGTCGTCGTCACCGTCCTACTAGCCGCCACCGATCCCTTTTTCGTTTGTTTGTTTGTTTTGTCTTATTAGTTTCACCTGTGTTTCTGTTGTTTGGTTTAATGAGCTTCCCTATTTTTAGTAGGTGGACCCGCCCTTGTTTTGTGCGGGATTGTCTTTATGTTACGTGTGTGCGTTTTAGGTAGAGGTGGATTTATTTTCTTAAACTTGGCACCCTGTGTTTTTTGGGTTGTCACGTTGTTGTCCGCGCCCTGTATTGTTGGGCTTATCATTTTGTGTGCCGAAGTAAAGAGCACTTTTCCCCAGTGGAACTCTCTGCGTCTGATTCCTTCACCCACCTAGTCCCGCGTGACAACCATTCATCTTTTCATTGATCCTGACTAGTCCCTGATGATGAAAAACATCCCCACAGCATGATGCTGCCACCACTATGCTTCACCATAAGGATAGTGTCAGGTTTCCTCCAGATGTGATGCTTGGCATTCAGCCAAATAGTGTAATCTTGGTTTCATCAGACCAGAGAATCTTGTTTCTCCTGGTCTGAGTCCTTTAGGTGCCTTTTGGCAAACTCCAAGTGGGCTGTCATGTGCCTTTTACTGTGGAGTGGCTTCCAACTGGCAACTCTACCATAATGGCCTGATTGGTGGAGTGCTGCAGAGATACTTCTCCTTCGGGAAGGTTCTCCCATCTCCACAGAGGAATTCTGTCAGCGTGACCATCGGGTTCTTGGTCACCTCCCTGACCAAGGCCCTTCTCCCCATTGCTCAGTTTGGCGGGGCGGCCAGCTCTAGGAAGAGTCTTATTAATGGTTCCAAACTTCTTCCATTTAAGAATGATTGAGGCCATTGTGTTCTTGGGGACCTTCAATGCTCAAGACATTTTTTGGTACCCTTCCCCAGATCTGTGCCTCGACACAATCCTGTCTTGGAGCTCTACGGACAATTCCTTCGACCTCATGGACTGGTTTTGCTCTGACTTGTACTGTCAACTGTGGGAACTTATATAGACAGGTGTGTGCCTTTTCAAATCATGTCCAATCAATTGAATTTACCACAGGTGGACTCCAATCAAGTATTAGAAACATCTCAAGGATGATCAATGKAAATAGAATGTACCTGAGCTCAATTTCGAGGCTCATAGCAAAGGGTCTGAATACTTATGTAAATAAGGTATTTCTGCCAAAATTTCTAAAAACCATTTTTTTCACTTTGTCATTATGGGGTATTGTGTGTAGATTGATGAGTGAAAAAATGATTTAATAAATTTTTGAATATGGCCGTAATATATCAAAATGTGGAACAAGGGAAATGGTCTGAATACTTCCCGAATGCACTGTGCATGAGTATATGCCTTGATAATGCTAATGACTCATCAATCAATGTTCTGTCTCTCTCTCAATTTCTCTCTCACCTTGAAGTCAGCGACAGGCTGCATGGGTCGAGCGTGGATCAGTAATTCGTACTTGCCCAGTCGGCGTTTCAGCAGCTCCTCATAGGTCAGTTCAAAGGTCACCTTACTGAGCGCGGCCACAGTCACAGACGTCTTAAACTCCTCAAGGGTCCTCCCCACAGAACTGAGGAGACATATAGAGACAGTCTAGCACACACCAACACGCACATACTGTAGACACTAGACAGAGACGCACAGAGGGGTCCCCCTCGGTAGCAGAGAGAAAAATCTGTAGTTTTAAAGTTAATTTCGTTAAATTCTACGCATTTTTGCCATTGATCTTAGAGAACATTTTGCAGTTTTAAAGCAAATTGTCTGCAAACATTTTGTCGTGTGGCTAAGAGAAGATGTTGCTGTTTTAAAATTAATTTCCTGCAATTCTACACATTTTTACGATGGGGGAGAGAATATTTCATTATATGTAGGCAAATTAGCTGGCTAACGCATTGATCCTGCTTTGTAGTATACCAAGATATAGTGGTAAAAAGATAGATGGGAAAACTCTGATTGCTGGTCACAGTGAAAAAGTAAGACTCCCTATACTTGCAATGCATTTTTTCTCAAAAGGTGGGCAAACTGTGTTTACTTGCATTTACCCTCCACTATACCACTGACCCCTATTGGTAATTGAGTGACTGTTAGTGACTTACATAATAGGAAAACTGTTGATGCACTACCAAATTTTGAAATTGAACCTTGTGTCGTCTACTACTCTAACGCTCAACAGTAGGTTGAGACCATGACTGAGTTCCACAAACAAGTGGCCACTTATGTCCCTTATTGGCTAGGATCGGCCCTGCAGACACCCACACACACACCTGACTATGCCAGCGCTTTGGCCACGAGACACTGCCTGAGTGTACTGCTGCTGAGCCTCCTCCTTCTGTTTCACAACCCCATCGTACGTCTGCCCCTCAATGGTCCTGAGGAAGAGAGAGTATATATGCAAACATTTGTGTAAGCTATATGTAAGACAGTAGAGATATCTGCTCAGGCTCAATAGGGATACATTCATGTAGACCCACATTTTGAATTTACTGATGAAGGCCGTCTTGGGAATTTTGACATGGAATTCTATTTCCTGTAACTGGTTGATCCGATTGGCCACGCGACTGGTGATAATAGTGGTCGCATAGCGACTGGTCACTGTGGAGTTGACGTGAAAGCTGTAGATGTCCCAGTCCCTGTTCTATAAAGGATCAGGAAACACCATCAGCACTGTTAACTGTCAGACAACATTTGAACACAGATGTAGACTTTTTTTGCACACACAGTGTTAGCAGTGCAATTTCTCAAATTAAATGCTTAAATAATCAATTGAAATTCCAATTTAGCATTTAAGCATTGCATTTGTCAATACCCATTCCAAATTACATTTAATGATTGGGATGCAAAAATTATTAATGCAATTTAGCATTTAAGAGTTGCATTTTAAAATTAGCAATGATAACCCTCTATAATACTGTGGCATGCTGTGGCATGACTTGCTCAGAAAACAAGACTGCCTCTGTACACACACTCACTCAAGTCACACACACACGCGCGCGAGCGCCCACACACACATAAGCAATCACACCACTTACAAATAAATAATAACTAGTAGAACTCAAGATTAGTATATCTGAAACCTGATTGGGCTCGGACTGGTTACACCTACTTGTTTGTTTGACTGCATTCTAGACTCATGCACTCTCGAAAGAGAAAAAGGTGTTGACCAGTCGGTCTTTCACCCCAGACGTGATATGATAACATGTTGCTGTTTGTCTAGCTAGGAGACATGGTGCACTCTATCTGTTTTGGGCTGATAGGACGGTTTAGGGAAACAGCAACCAGGACAACAGTAGACTTGTCTAAGTCTAACACAGTATAGCTCAATCTAACCCCTAAAACTTGAGGGGATCTTGAGCTCTCCAACCTTGTGCTCTCTGCACATCCAAAACTGTAGTCAAAAGACACATCTGAACTGATGTAACCCCACAAAAACACACAGTCAATCACATGCATGCTAATCAACACAACAAAACACAATATCATCGCTGACAGAGTGCCCTCCCCCTTGTGACCCTGTGTCCTGTGCGTGACCCTACTGTACCTTATTGGTCATTGCTGTGGTAACGCAGGCCAGCAGCAGTCCAAGAAGGCCGACTCGTACTGTGACTCCCTCCATCATGACCTCAGCAGAAATGAAGCACCACAAAACACACACAGCCTTTTAAAGAGGAGCACAGTATGCTATTGGCCAGCAACCAGAGAGCAGGGGCGTCATTTCAGCTAACCTAGGGTATAGCAAAGTGATTAAGGGAAGTTAGAGGTAGTTTTGCAAGCCAATGCTAAGTAGCGTTAGCGTAATGACTGTAAGTCTATGGGTATCTTCATTGTGCTAACGCTAAATAGCAAGGCTTGCAAAACTACCTCTAACTTTCTTCACACTGGACATAGAGAAATAAAAATGTTATCCACAAGTTAATCTGACTCTGTGGAAGTAGATAAAGGGCCTCATTGCCAAAATCCCAAAGTACAGTGCATTCGGAAAGTATTCAGACCACTTCTCCTTTTCCACATTTTGTTACATTGCAGTCTTATTCTAAAATGTACTCAATTAATTGTTTTTCTCATCAATCTACACACAACACTCCCTAATGACAAAGCGAAAACATGTTTTTATTTTTATTTTTGCTAATTTATAAAATAAAATGTATGCACATAAGTATTCAGACCCTTTGCTATGAGGCTCGAAATTGAGCTCAGGTGCATCCTGTTTCCATTGATCATCCTTGAGATGTTTCTACAACTTGATTGGAGTCCACCTGTGGTAAAATGAATTGATTGGACATGATTTGAAAAGGCACACACCTGTCTATATAAGGTCCCACAGTTGACAGTTCATGTCAGAGCAAAAACCAGTCCATGAGGTCGAAGGAATTGTCCGTAGCGCTCCGAGATAGCATTGTGTCAAAGCACAGACCTGGGGAAGGGTACAAAAAAAAATCTGCAGCATTGAAGGTCCCCTAGAATACAGTGGCCTCCATTCTTCTTAAATGGAAGAAGTTTGAAACCACCAAGACTCTTCCTAGAGCTGGCACCCCCTGGCTAAACTGAGCAATCGGGGGAGAAGGGCCTTGGTCAGGCAGGTGACCAAGAACCCGATGGTCATGCTGACAGAGCTCCAGAGTTCCTCTGTGGAGATGGTAGAACCTTCCAGAAGGACAACCATTTCTAAAAACCTGTTTTTGCTTTGTCATTAGAGGGTATTGTGTGTAGATTGATGAAGGAAAAAAAAGATTTAATCAATTTTAGAATAAGGCTGTAATGTAACAACTGTGGAAAAAGTCGAGGGGTCTGAATACTTTCCAAATGCACTGTATCTTTCTAAGAAGTGGGAGGGAAGGGGTAATCAACTACAATGGTTCCTCCTTTAAAAGTTCCAACCTTTTTTGTACCGTTATTTTACCAGATAAGTTGACTGAGGACACGTTCTCATTTACAGCAACGACCTGGGAAATAGTTACAGGGGAGAGGAGGGGGATGAATGAACAGCGGGACTTAGAGGTATACAGCATCACGGCTTCATTGCTCCAGACCACTACAAGGGGGAGTTAGAGCACTCATTATGCATTTGGGTCCCAAGGTTTTTACATGACCAATCATATTGATTGGTTCCAATGACGAATTTTGACGCGAGCCACCCTTGCCTTGTGGCGTTCCTCAACAAAGATGGCTGACAAAACATTACTGTGGAACCAGATGTAAGTTTTTATAACGTCATAACTAGTCAAGCAAAAAATGTACAATTGAGAGGAATATGTTAGTTAATGTAGATGTAACCGATGTGAAATGGCTAGCTAGTTAGCGGTGGTGCGCGCTAATAGCGTGCGCTAATAGCGTTTCAATCGGTGACGTCACTCGCTTTGAGACCTTGAAGTAGTGGTTCCCCTTGCTCTGCAAGAGCCGCGGCTTTTGTGGAGCGATGGGTAACGATGCTTCGTGGGTGACTGTTGTTGATGTGTGCAGAGGGTCCCTCGTTCGCGCCCGGGTCGGGGCGAGGGGACGGACTAAAGTTATACTGTTACATGGAGACAAACGTTTTGGCATATTTTTTTGTCATAAAGTTAATTTACGAAAATCGCTATTTCCCAAGTTAACTGACTAGCTAACATTAGCCAGATAGCTAGTGTTAGGAGAATGAATTTGTAATTTGTGTTGTTTAATGTTTTAGGGACTCCTGAGAAAACCAGCAAACCAGGCTGTCGTCTTGGGAAACAGTGGATGTAAAGAATCTAGCTAGCTAAAGAATTCACTGTAAATTGAATGTACAATTGTGTAAGCTTGGCTTGCAATGCAGCTGAAGTAACATAGCTAACTATTTACTTGCTTATTGTGTAGTGGAGGATAACAAAAATAACTATGCCTATGGATGTGTAGCTAGCTACAGTATTTAGCCGATCTGTGTATGGACCCTAAAACGTTTGGTATGAATATTAGTTCAGAACCTATCTATGAACCTCAGCTATTATAGTTGTTGTATCAACTTCAAGTCTGAATAGCATTAATGAAGCCTATGGATAGAGTAGAATATAATAACTTTATTGTGCCAAGGATGCAAGTCCTATATACACATGTACTGAAGTTATTACCACGCATGAGATTCCCACATTGTAGCCTGTACATTGAATATATTCACTGATCATGTACTCTTCCTTGGCAAATAAAGGTGCGGTTCAGGTATGAATCTCTGAGACATTCTTTTTCAGTCATATCAAACTCCATTATTTGAATGATGTCGTGTCAGCATGTATGTATTACAATTATACACTTCAGCAGTGTTTACCACTCCTGCTCCTGGGACATCAATGATTACACATTGTAACTATGCAATAGACTAGAAACATGATTGACTTGTAATTCATATATACAGAACAAAAACCTATGCATATCTAACTCCCTTCATCTACATTAATCTGAGGACACAAGATAGTATTACAATGATATACTTAATTTCAACCAGTGGAGAATGTGAAACGCTTTATTGAAAGAAGTTCATTATCCAGGTTTTATAAATACATAAATACATAATAATTATAATAATTGTAATATTATAAATACAAGTTCAATCTGTACTTCAATGCACATATGTTGTGCATTATAAAACGAGGAAGAAAGACAAGGTGGGGAGAGAGGTGTAGAAGACAGAAAGAGAAAAAGGTAAGAACGGGCAGGCAACATATGATTCATGAATTACAGTGATATCCTAAAATTCTCTCAGTTCATCACAATTGCGGTGTTTCCTAACCAGCCTTGGGCCCCCAGTTGGCTCGAAGGTTATCTTAAGAGTGGGTGGGGTGGCGATGACGGGATTGGCTTCCTCTCTCACGTCAAAAAATACCTGCAGACGAGAGAGCATGACTAAGCCTTGTTTTTGTATTCTAACACGGTCAGTCATCTTAAATCAGGAGGTGAGATGCAAAACTGACCTTGGATCATTAACTCTGGGACCACTACATCTCTGTCTGTATTTCAATGTAAAGCATCTCTTTAATAATACTTCCTGTTGACCTGACCAAGTGACATCTCACCTATGATCATGCTGTGCCCTCTGTGTCAGCCAGTTCAGATGCGGGAGGGGTTCACCAAAACAGCTGATATAACCTAGAGGATTTAGGGAGAAGGGGGAGAGGGATGAAGTGAAGAGAGAAGAGGGACGTATTGTGTGTGTGTGGTGTCCACACTAAGTGGCTACAGCGTACTTTATGCTGAAAACAGACATGAGGACAAACAATAGAAGATAATGTCAATAGAAGATACTGTATGTGACGCAGACACCTATCGGAGTGTACCTGAAACATTTAAATATAGAGGGCTATGTGTCTCACCACTTGGTTATTGCAAGGCTAACCCCCAGGGAAATCATGACTTGGCAGCAAAAGATAGTCCATTGAAAATGGCTGTCTTTATGTGGTGTAAATCTGAAAATTAGCAGCTGACATCTTAAGTTTTTTTTAAATTAATGCATGTGAGACAGGTTCCATGTACAACAAGACAGGCAGAAATTGAGAAAAAGAACACAGAACAGTTTACCTCTGGTTATGGACACTTTTGCCAGCAATACAGCTTCCACAGCCTGTTCCTCGGACAGTGAACATCTGGCAATATCTACATTTTCCACCCCTTGGTCAGCTCGCTCTCTGAAAGTAAAGAAAACAGCTTATTTTTTGTGGATATAAAAACAATAACTGAGATATGACCGTTCCCAATAAAGCCCAGGGCTGCTCACCTGAGATGCCATCTTTGTAGGTGTCCGCTTTGACTTCCTTTGTGTCAGAAAAAAATTGCTTTCAGAACAATTATTTTTGATTGAAAATTAAAAAGGTTTTGCTCGACAAAAAGACACAAATGTACCTTCATAGCATATAACAATTTGCCTGGGAATAACCACACCTTCATACAAACGTGCTACTGTATTCAGAATTCTTGACGCACAACCGAAGATGCTGCCATATCCTGCCAGCACGCCCACAAGCGAGCCACTCAGGAGCAGAATGATGACACGTGGAAGAGGAAAGGGAATGAGATGGGAACAGCAATTTGTTGCAAGTTGGGTAGGGCTAATAGCTGAACAATAGACTATTCAACCTTTACTAAAGAATAGTCTAATAGCCAAGCTAGGTGTGAAAAAAAAACTCCTATCACAGACCAGATTTGCCCTAATGACCAAGGGGTAGCTTGCTACTCAATGTAATAAAGTAATAACTTTTCAAATAAGTTACTTTGCACATTATGTTGGCTGACAATTTGTTAGCTACGCTGTCCTTAAGAACCACATAGCATATTATTACAGCAGAATGTACCGGTATGTTAGCTAGCTACCTAACGTTAGTAGTTATACATCTAACTACCCAACATTTATGGTCTTGATTATTCTCGTCATTCTTAGCTAAATGGTATAGTCGTTGTGCTTTCTCAATGGACATTTGGGTGCTTCGTAAATTCGTGGTATTGTAAACACATCGTGGCCGCTGTGTGTGCTTGTTTCCATACTTAATTTTTTTTTACAGCTTTGGCAGTGCTACTGACTGACTGTAGTGGTGGCGCTTGGCTTGCGGATGCAAATTCACACAACATTCTAGAATATAATTTTGTTATTAAAAAGCTTATTTGACGCAGACCATTTTTTTACACACAAAGATCCAAATGGCGTTCCATAGAAAATGGAGGTGAGGAAACAACTGAAAGTAGGATTACTGATCACCAAATCACCAAGGCTTCAGGAACAGGCCCAGGTAGCCTACAAAACCAAGGTTAAAGAAGTGAAGGGAGACATCACAACAACTAAAGTTCTGACCGACCTCATTAAAAACATCTGGTAGAATGACACCATTCCTGATGACTGGTTGAAAGGCCTCAGTGATAATTCCCCCAAAAAGGCGCTCTCAAGAACTGTGATAACTGGCGAGGAATTAATTTACTATTCATAGCAAGCAAGGTTTTCCTCAATGCACTCAGGCAAGAGCAGGAAGGATTCTGGAAAGGAAGAGCCAGTATTGTATGGACCAGGTATTTGCACTGTGAAACATTATAGAACTATGCTTACAGTGGAACACACCCCTTTTTATCAATTTTGTTGACTTCAAGAAAGGCTTTTAATTGTGTACATAGAAACACCCTATGCAAAACAGTGAGCTCCTATGGGCTTCCATCGAAGATCATTACACTCTTAGAAAAAAAGGTTTCAAAAGAGTTATTCGGCTTTCCCTATAGGACAACCCTTTTTGGTTCCATGTAGAACCCTCTGTAGAAAATGTTCTACATGGAACCAAAAAGGTTTCCAACGGGAACCAACAGGGTTCTACCTGGAACCAAAAATGGTTCTTAAATGGGTTATCCTATGGAAACAGCTGAAGAACCCTTTTAGGTTCTAGATAGCCTATTGTTTTCTAAGAGTACAATCATAGGACAATTATATGAACACTTTGAATGCGGGGTCTTCATAGGTAATACCATCTCTGCATTGAGACAAAAGGTGCATCATCTCTCCTATCCTCTTCCTCCTTACCGCTGAATCATAACCCAAACCACATCCCATAAACCCAGAGGCATCCAGTGGGCCCTGTTCACCCAGCTGGAAGACTTGGACTTTGCAGATGACCTCGCTGTTCTCTCCACCAACCACTCCAACCTACAGGGGGAAAAAAACAACAGTCTTAACTTTGCTAGGCAGACTGGTCTCAACTCAGGTGATGTAGATCAACACCACCACCCCAGCACCAGTTGTTCACATTCACATTTAAAAATGTTTCATTTAGAAGACGCTCTTATCCAGAGTGACGTACAGTTAGTGCATTCACCTTCAGATAGCTGGGTAGGAAAACCACGTACACTTTTCCTCAATAAGGTAGCTATCAGCAAAGTCCGAGTGTCACGCCCTGACCTTAGTTATCTATGTTTTCTTTATTATTTTGGTTAGGTCAGGGTGTGACGAGGGTGGGTATGCTTGTTTTGTATTGTCTAGGGTTTTTGTAAGTCTAGGCATATGTAGGTTTATGGTGGCCTGAATTGGTTCCCAATCAGAGGGAGCTGTTTATCGTTATCTCTGATTGGGGATCATATTTAGGTTGCCATTTTCTCTTGGGTATTTGTGGATTCTTATTCTATGTTTAGTTGCCTGTCTGCACTAGCCATATTAGCTTCACGGTTCGTTTTGTTATTTTGTTCGTTTTGTTCAGTGTTCGTTCTATAAATAAAGAAGAATGTACGCTTATCACGCTGCGCCTTGGTCTCCTCCCTACGACGGCCGTGACACCGAGCTTCAAAGTGTGTGTTTTGGGGAGGGGGGAGGATGGGGGAGGGGTTTCAAGTGCAATTGTGTTTAAGGAAAATGTTATTATTATTTATTTTTGAAGGGGAGTTGAGGTGAGGAGGGGGATTACTTGAGATATTCTGTTTGAAGAAGAAAGGTTTCAGGTGCTTTCAGAAGATAGGCAGGGACTCTTACTGTATGTCCTAGCTTCAGGGGAAGTTGGTTCCACCATTGGTGTAACGGCTGTCGTCGGTGGAAGAAGGTGAGGACCAAGGTGCAGCGTGGTAAGGGTTCATGATGTTTAATAATCATCAAAACAGAACACTGAATAACAAAATAACAAAGCAACAACCGAAACAGTTCTGTCTGGTGCAGACACACAAAGACTGAAAATAACCACCCACAAAACCCAACAGAAAACAGGCTACCTAAATATGGTTCCCAATGCAGGGACATACGATTGACAGCTGCCTCTGATTGAAGAACCATATCAGGCCAAACACAGAAATAGAAAATCATAGAAAAACTAACATAGACAACCCACCCAACTCACGCCCTGACCATACTAAAACAAAAGACAAAACAAAGGAACTAAGGTCAGAACGTGACAGTACCAAACCCCCCCCCCCCCCAAGGTGCGGACTCTGGCCGCAAAACCTGAACCTATAGGGGAGGTCTGGATGGGCATCTGTCCGGGTGGCGGCTCTGGCGCTGGACGTGGACCCCACTCCACCATTGTCTTAGTCCGCTTCAGTAGCGTCTTTTGAGCTGCGACTCTCGCCGCCGACCTTGGCCTGGGAACCCTAATAAATTGGTGCCGGAACTGGTGGTACCGGGCTGGGGACACGCACCACTGGGCGAGTGAGAGGAGCAGGAACAGGGCATACTGACCCTGGAGGTGCACAGTAGGTCTCGAGCACCAAGCCTGCCAACCTTCTGGGCTGGGGACACGCACCTCTGGGCGAGTGCGGGAGCAGGACAGGGCATACTGGACCCTGGAGTGACAGTAGGCGCTGGTGCGTGTGCCGAACTGGTGGTACCGGCTGGGGACACGCACCTCTGGGCGAGTGCGGGGAGCAGGAACAGGGCATACTGGACCCTGGAGGCGCACAGTAGGCCTGGTGCGTGGTGCCGGAACTGGTGGTACCGGGCTGGGGACACACCTCTGGGCGAGTGCGGGGAGCAGGAACAGGGCATACTGGACCCTGGAGGCGCACAGTAGGCCTGGTGCGTGGTGCCGGAACTGGTGGTACGCGGGCTGGGGACACGCACCTCTGGGCGAGTGCGGGGAGCAGGAACAGGGCATACTGGACCCTGGAGGGCACAAGTAGGCCTGGTGCGTGGTGCCGGAACTGGTGGTACCGGGCTGGGGACACGCACCTCTGGGAGTGCGGGGAGCAGGAACAGGCGCATACTGGACCCTGGAGGTGCACAGTAGGCCTGGTGCGTGGTGCCGGAACTGGTGGTACCGGGCTGGGGCACGCACCTCTGGGCGAGTGCGGGGAGCAGGAACAGGGCATACTGGACCCTGGAGGCGCACAGTAGGTCTCGAGCACCAAGCCTGCCCAACCTTACCGGGCTGGGACACGCACCTCTGGGCGAGTGCAGGGAGCAGGAACAGGGCATACTGGACCCTGGAGGCGCAGAGTAGGCCTGGTGCGTGTGCCGGAACTGGTGGTACCGGGCTGGGGACACGCACCACTGGGCGAGTGAGAGGAGCAGGAACAGGGCATACTGGACCCTGGAGGTGCACAGTAGGTCTCGAGCACCAAGCCTGCCCCAACCTTACCTGGTTGAATGCTCCCCGTAGCCAGGTCAGTGCGGCGAGGTGGAATAGCCCGCACTGGGCTGTGCGGCGAACCGGGGACACCATGCGTAAGGCTGTACCATGTACACCGGCCCGAGGAGACCGCACTGGAGACCAGATACGCTGAGCCGGCTTCATGGCACCTGGCTCGATACCCACTCTAGCCCGGCCGATACGAGGCGCTGCCAATGTACCGCACCGGGCTATGCACATGCACTGGGACACTGTGCGCCTAACGGCATAACACGGTGCCTGCCCGGTCCCTTTCTCTCCACGGTAAGCACGGGGAGTTGGCGCAGGTCTCCTACCTGACTTCGCCACACTCCCCTTTAGACCCCCCCCCCCCAAGACATTTTTTGGGGTGCCTCTCGGGCTTCCTTGCCAGCCGTGTTCCCTCAAAGCGCTGGCTCCCTTTAGCTGCTGCCTCCGCTCTCCTGGCTGCCTCCACCTGTTCCCATGGGAGGCGATCCCTTCCAGCCAGGATCTCCTCCCATGTGTAGCAACCCTTGCCGTCCAGAATGTCCTCCCATGTCCATTCCTCCTTATAGCGCTGCTCCTGCTGCTGCCTGTTACCACGCTGCGTGTCCTTTTTTGGTGGTGGTTCAGTAACAGCTGTCGTCGGTGGAAGAAGGTGAGGACCAAAGTGCAGCGTGGTAAGGGTTCATGATGTTTAATAATCATCAAAACAGAACACTGAATAACAAAATAACAAAGAAACAACTGAAACAGTTCTGTCTGGTGCAGACACACAAAGACTGAAAATAACCACCCACAAACCCAACAGAAAACAGGCTACCTAAATATGGTTCCCAATCAGGGAAAACGATTGACAGCTGCCTCTGATTGAGAACCATATCAGGCCAAACACAGAAATAGAAAATCATAGAAAAACTAACATAGACAACCCACCCAACTCACGCCCTGACCATACTAAAACAATAGACAAAACAAAGGAACTAAGGTCAGAACGTGACATTGGGTGTGCAGGCAGAGAAGACTGAGCGGGAGCTGCACTTCCATAGGGGTGGGAGGGCGAGAGACCAGAGGTGGCAGAATGAGTGCTTGGTTTGGGGTGTAGGGTTTGAGCATAGCCTGAAGGTAGTGAGGGCAGTTCTCTCGCTGCTCCGTAGGCAAGCACCATGGTCTTGTAGTGGATGCGAAGTTTGACTGGAAGCCAGTGGAGTGTGCGGAGGAGTGAGGTGACAATGTAGAACTTGGATAAATTGAAAACCAGGCGGGATACAGCTTTCTGGATAAGTTGCAGGGATTTCATGGCAAAGCAGGGAGCCCAGCCAATAGAGAATTGCACTAGTCCAGACAGGATAGAACAAGGGCCTGGACTGGATTAGGACCTGCGCCACTTCCTGTGTGAGTTAAGGTCGTACTCTCCGGATGTTGTAGAGCATGAGCTAATTTTTCCTCCTTCTCTCTTTCTTTCTCTCAGAGGACCTGGGCCCTAGGACCATGCGTCGGGACTGCCGCCGTGGTGACTCCTTGCTGTCCCCAGTCCGCCTGGCCTTGCTGCTATTCCAGTTTCAGCTGTTCTGCCTGCGGTTATGGAACCGCCACCTGTCCCGACCTGTTGTTTTTCAACTCTTGATGATCGGCTATGAAAAGCCAACTGAAAATTATTCATGATTATTATTTGACCATGCTTGTCACTTATGAACATTTTTGAACATCTTGGCATAGTTCTGTTATAATCTCCACCCGGCACAGCCAGAAGAGGACTGGCCACCCCTCATAGCCTGGTTCTCTCTAGGTTTCTTCCTAGGTTTTGGCCTTTTCTAGGGAGTTTTTTCCTAGCACGTCTTCTAGCCAGCTGCTTACTAGCTGTTTGGGGTTTTAGGCTGGGTGTCTGTACAGCACTTCGAGATATTAGCTGATGTACGAAGGGCTATATAAAATAAAATTGATTGATTGATTGATGAACCTACAGGAGCGAGTCACTGCTTTTGTTTGCAGAGAACAACAGGGTGTTCTCCAGGGTCATGCCAAGGTTCTTTGCACTCTGGGAGGGCGACACAGTGGACTTGTCAACCTTGACGGAGTTGTCTTTGAGCAGGGAGGAAGAGCAGCTCTGTCTTGTTGAAGTTGAGGTGCTGGGCAGACATCCAAACGGAGATATTTGCCAGGCACGCAGAGATGCGTGTCACCACCTGGGTGTCAGAAAGGCAGGGAAGGAGAAAAGTAGTTGAGTGTCATCCTCATTGCAATGATAGGAGAGACCATGTGAGGATATGACAAAGCAGAGTGACTTGGTGTGTGGACAGAAGAGGAGAGGGCCAAGAACCGAGCTCTGGGGGTCACCAGTAGTGAGAGTATGTGGTGCAGACACAGATCCTCTCCACATCACCTGGTAGGAGCATGTAGAGCCTGAGACGCCCAGCCCCAAGGAGAGGAGGATCTGATGTCGAAAGCAGCAGATAGGTTTAGGTGGATGATAACAGAGGGGAGAGTCAGCTTTGACAGTGACACATAGAAGAGCAGTCTCTGTTGAGTGAATTTAGATCCATTTGAGTTTGTGGATGACTTCACATACCTGGGCAGCCTCATCAGCAAGTACAGCAGGGCTCAAAAAGAATCAAGGCAAGATTGGGAAAAGCTCAGAGTGCCTTCTCCCAACTCTGTACCATCTGAAAGTCCAAATAGTACAGCCTGGACAAAGGTCCACCTTCAGAACAGCAATGTGACGTCCATCCTGTTGTATGGGTTTGAATGCTGGAATGTCGTTAAAGGTTCAGACATTGCGTCATGAATGCCTTTGAAGAATTTGTTACATTTTTTGGCTACATAAAATCACCAACAACAAACTCTACAGGAAAGATGAGGTGCAGGATGGCATGCCAAAGATATCCCTAAGGTAGACTCCACCTGGGAAAGAAACCCTGGTAGGTCTAAAACTACCTGGTGCAGAACTGTGACGGATGAGCTGGCCAAGATGAACCTTTCTTGGGCAACACATGGCCTAGGACAAAGAGCAGTGGAAGGAGCTCATTGTAGCCTTATGTCCCATAGGGTATTAATATTAAATAAGTACAATGGTAACAAGAGTTCAAACTTTTAGAGAAGTGAGAATTGATCAATAGTTTTAACCTGACTTCAGATGAGGGGATTGGTTTCCCGTAACCCTTCTCATTTATGGGGTTAGAGAGGGGTAAGCCAGTCCACAGACTAAAGGTTGAGAAACTCCACTGTGAAACCTGCACACAACAGAACAACTCAGCATGTGTTGCTGGTAGAAGTCAATAAACACTGCAGAGATCGGTTACAATGTGTTCAGTGTGCATTGGTGCTGGAGATGTGGGGCCCCTTCCAAATGGCACCCTATTCCCTGTAGTTGACTACTTTGGTCAAGGGAAAGGGGTGCCATTTGTGAAGTGAATTTGGACTAGAGAAGTAATATGACAGAGGCAGAGAGAACATGCTGTCAAGCAAAAATTGGTGTATTATTTATTTCTGTCTTCAAAAATGTACAATCTTTGTGAGCGAGACGAGTGCTACTGACCAGTGGTCAGGAAAGTGCAGGGAGAGTATGAGCTAGAGCAGGCAAATGCAATCATACACAGAGCAGAGCAATCGTACACAAAGCAGAGCTTCTAGTGCAACCGAGTTCAAAGAGAAAGCCTTGCTGTGAGGAGTGCATGATGAGTCCTATCAATAGCTGCATAGGCCAAATGCTGTTTACAGAGAACACAAGTCTCTTTCTACATGGAATGAAAGATTGGAGTCTGAGCAGAACATTATGCACCAGAGCCATATATACACAGTACCAGTCAAAAGTTTGGACACACCTACTCATTCAAGGGTTTTCTTTATTTTAATTTTGTTTTTTACATTGTAGAATAATAGTGAAAACAATAGTGTAGACCTTATAGTGAAATGCTTACTTACGAGCTCCTAACCAACAATGCAGTTTAAAAATAAAAAAATATGAGTAAGAATAAGAAATAAAAGTAAGAAGTAATTAAAGAGCAGCAGTAAAATAGCAATAGCAAGACTATACACAGGGGGTACCGGTACAGAGTCAATGTGTGGGGGCACCGGTTAGTTGAGGTAATATGTACATGAAGGTAGAGTTATTAAAGTGACTATGCATAGATGTTAACAACAGAGTGTAGCACCGGTGTAAAAGGGGGGGGGGAAATGCAAATAGTCTGGGTATCCATTTGATTAGATGTTCAGGAGTCTTATGGCTTGGGGGTAGAAGCTGTTTAGAAGCATCTTGGACCTAGACTTGGCGCTCCGGTACCGCTTGCTGTGTGGTTGAACAGAGAACAGTCTATGACTAGGGTGGCTGGAGTCTTTGACCATTTTTAGGGCCTTCCTCTGACACTGCCTGGTGTAGAGGTCCTGGATGGCAGGAAGCTTGGCCCCAGTGATGTACTGGGCCGTACACACTACCCTCTGTAGTGCCTTGCGGTCGGAGGCCGAGCAGTTGCCGTACCAGGCAGTGATGCAACCAGTCAGGATGCTCTCGATGGTACAGTTGTATCACCTTTTGAGGATCTGAGGACCCATGCCAAATCTTTTCAGTCTCCTGAGGGGGAATAGGTTTTGTCATGCCCTCTTCACGACTGTCTTGGTGTGCTTGGACCATGTTAGTTTGTTGGTGATGTGGACACCAAGGAACTTGAAGCTCTCAACCTGCTCCACTACAGCACCATCGATGAGAATGGGGGCGTGCTCAGTCCTCTTTTTCCTGTAGTCCACAATCATCTCCTTTGTCTTGATCACGTTGAGGGAGAGGTTGTTGTCCTGGCACAACACGGCCAGGTCTCTGACCTCCTCCCTATAGGCTGTCTCATCGTTGTCTGTGATCAGGCCTACCACTGTTGTGTCATCGGCAAATTTAATGATGGTGTTGGAGTCGTGCCTGGCTGTGCAGTCATGAGTGAACAGGAAGTACAGGAGGGGACTGAGCACACACCCCTGAGGGTGGAATACTACAAGATTCCATATGTGTTATTTTATAGTTTTGAAGTCATCACTATTATTCTACAATGTAGAAAATAGTAAAAAATAAAGAAAAACTCTATAATGAGTAGGTGTGTACAAACTTTTGAACGGTACAGTATATACAGTGCATTCGGAAAGTTTTCAGACCCCTTGACTTTTTCCACATTTTGTTATGTTACAGCCTTATTCTAAAAGGGATTGACACATTTTTTTACCTCATCAATCTACACACAGTACTCCATAATGACAAAGCGAAAACAGGTTTTTATAAATTTTTATAAGTATTCAGACCCTTTGCTAAGAGACTCAAAATTGAGTTCAGGTGCATCCTGTTTCCATTGATCATCCTTGAGATATTTATACAACTTGATTTACCTGTGGTAAATTCAATTGATTGGACATGATTTGGAAAGGCACACAGCTGTCTATATAAGGTCCCACAGTTGACAATGCATGTCAGAGCAAAAACCAAGCCATGAGGTCAAAGGAATTGTCTGTGGAGCTCCAAGACAGGATTGTGTCGAGGCACAGATCTGGGGAAGGGTACCAACAAATGTCTACAGCATTGAAGGTCCCCAAGCACACAGTGGCCTCCATCACTCTTATATGGAAGAAGTTTGGAACCACCAAGACTCTTCCTAGAGCTGGATGCCAGGCCAAACAGAGCCTTGGTCAGGGAGGTGACCAAGAAACCGATTGTCACTCTGACAGCTCCAGAGTTACTCTATGGCGATGGGAGAACCTTCCAGATGGACAACCATCTCTGCAGCACTCCACCAATCAGGCTTTTATGGTAGAGTAGCCAGACGGAAGACACTCCTCATTAAAGGCACATTTAAGGCAACTTGAATTTTGCGAAGAGGCACCTAAAGAACTCAGACCATGAGAAACAAGATTCTCTGGTCTGATGAAACCAAGATTGAACTTTGGCCTGAATGACAAACATCACATCTGGAGGAAACCTGGCACCATCCCTACGGTGAAGCATGGTGGTTGCAGCATCATGCTGTGGGGATGTTTTTCAGTGGCAGGGACTGGGAGACTAGTCAGGATTGAGGGAAAGATGAACGGAGCGAAGTATAAAGAGATCCTTGATGAAAACCAGCTTTAGGGCGCTCAGGACCTCAGACTGGGGTGAAGGTTCACCTTCCAACAGGACAACAACCCTAAGCACACAGTTAAGACAACGCAGGAGTGGCTTCGGGACATGTCTCTGAATGTCCTTGTTTGGCCCAGCCAGAGCCCAGACTTGAACCCAATCGAACATCTCTGAAGAGACCTGACCAGTCAGAGCTTGTTAGGATCTGTAGAGAATGGGAGAAATTCCCCAATTACAGGTGTGCCAAGCTTGTAGCGTCATACCCAAGAAGACTTGAGGCTATAATCACTGCCAAAGGTGCTTCAACAAAGTACTTTGTCTTAATACATTTGCAAAAAAATAAAAAATAAACATATTTTTGCTTTGTCATTACAGGGTATTGTGTATAGATTGATACAGAGGGGGAAAAACAATTGAATCCATTTTAGAACATGGCTGTAACATCACAAAGTGTGGAAAAAGTCAAGGAGTCTGAATACTTTCCGAATGCACTGTATATATAGATATATATATATTTACAAACATATGTGGACACCCTTCAAATTGAAGCGTAGCACGTAAAAATCATCTGTCCTCAGTTGCAATACTCACTACCGAGTTCCAAACTGCCCCTGGAAGCAACGTCAGCACAATAACTGTTAATCGAGAGCTTCATGAAATGGGTTTCCATGACCGAGCAGCCGCACACAAGCCAAAGATCACCATACGCAATGCCAAGCGTCGGCTGGAGATTTGTAAAGCTCGCCACCTTTGGATTTTGGAGTGATACATTACTCTTCACCATCTGGCAGTCCGACGGACGAATCTGGGTTTGGCGGATGCCAGGAGAATGCTACCTGCCCCAATGCATAGTGCCAACTGTAAAGTTTGGTGGAAAAAGAATAATGGTCTGGGGCTGTTTTTCATGGTTCGGGCTAGGCCCCTTAGTTCCAGTGAAGGGACATTTTAATGCTAGGAGCATACAATGACATTCTAGACGATTCTTTGCTTCTAACTTTGTGGCAACAGTTTGAGGAAGGCCCTTTCCTGTTTCAGCATCCCAAATGCCACCATGCACAATGCGAGGTCCATACAGAAATGGTTTGTCGAGATTGGTGTGGAAGAACTTTACTGTCCTGCCCATAGCCCTGACCTCAACCCCATCAAACACTTGGGATAAACTGGATCGCTGACTGTGAGCCAGGCCTAATCGCCCAACATCAGTGCCCGACCTCACTAATGCTTTTGTGTCTGAATGGAAGTATGTCCCTGCAGCCATGTTCCAACATCTCTTCCCAGAAGAGTGGAGGCTGTTATAGCAGCAAAGGGGGGACCAACTCCATATTAATGCCCATGATTTTGGAATGAGATGTTCGACGAGCAGATGTCCACATACATTTGTTAATGTAGTGTGTATATCTAAATATAGATCTGTTCTGCACTATTCGACTAAAAAGTTATATTCAAACTGAATTGACTGAATGACTACAGTTACGAAAGGGTTTCAAACCATAACAAGCTAATCAGTAATATCCAAGAATTGCCAACTGGTTGACATGTGGTATCGAAAGTGGTATCGAAAGACACTGTTTATCTCATACACAACCACAGGCTTGACAGCCTTTGCTTGGATTGTTTAGGTAATGTGATTTCTGAACTATTTTGATAGATATGACTGTATTATTGTACAAGATGATGTATGTTGCATTGGATTGAAATTATTGTGTCATACAACACAAAACCAAACTGAAAGAAGCATTGATTTCTACACACTAGGCTGGTCTTGTTATGAATCTCAGGACCACAGAAGAACAGTAGAAAAACTGTGCATTTAAAAGATGACTTCTCTGTCATCAACCCAGAGCACTACAGGAGTTACTGTGTCCTTATGATCCTTATGATACAGATTATCACTGATTTTACAACAATGATGAAACTCCTTATTGAACATTATTACTTTTTATAACCATACATAAACCCAAAAGATACAGTATGACATGTGTATCCCAATAGGTATAGCATTGTCTTTATAGTAGTCTACTTGCTTAGGTCCTGCAATAAATCACATATCATACCTGCCTCTAACATCCATATATGTCAATCGTTACTGTGTACATCTAATGCATTAACCCACCAAAACCATACGGAGCTCTTTAAGGTAAATGACTTAAACCTACAGTGAGGCATACTGTAGGAGAAATCACCTATAGCCTGCTTCAGTACAGTATGAAACATCCACTGTTTATTGCATGGTGTTAATCAAATCAAATCAAATTGTATTTGTCACATGCTTCATAAACAACAGGTGTGGACTAACAATGAAATTATTACTCACTTAATGACAGCCAAGTAACACTAGTTATCACCCAGAGAATGCTAAGGTCTGACTCTCCACCTTTTATCCTGTGCAAGCTTCAGAGTGTGTGTTCATGCAGGTTGTGGTAAGTGTTGAGAAAAATTGTGTAGCTATTGCTTTGTACAAGCTTCTGGAMAAAGGGACCAACATAGCTTCAGTCCCCTGTGTGAATCTTACAGTGCTAAAGGAGATACTTTACCATCTGTTATTATAATATTCACAAAACAACCAATAACATGGTCATGCTCCCAACATTCTAAATTGGCAACCTAAAACTAACCAACCAGTTTCTTTCCCTAAATACAACATTCATAAGTGAATCACACAAATGTATGTAGTACCTCTGAAGGCTAAACCATACACATGRCCACATTATCCTATCTTATCTCAAATGGCCTCATGCTCGTCTCCAGAGTTCATTGAAACTACTGTTCAAGGCACTTTAAGTTCAAGTTCTTCCACATTTCTTCAGACTATTTCAAGCACTTGTGTTGTACGCATTTCAATGAAGTTTGAGGAAGCTGAAATATATTACAACATAAATAGCAGAGTAATAAAGCAGAGGGTCATGGTAACCAGATAATCCAGGCTTGTAACCAGGGGTACCAGGCTTTTAACTAGGGGCTCAGGCTGGTAACTAGGGCGACACAGCTGGTAACCAGAGTGACCAGGCTGGTAACCAGGATGACACAGCTGGTAAACAGGGTGACAAGGCTGGTAACCAGGGTGACCAGGCTGGTAACCAGTGTGACAAGGCTTCACAGTGATGGCAAGATGGTGAATGGCTCTCTGCTGAGTTAAGACAGAGCCCTGCAGCACCTAATGTACACACGCTCACACAAAAACACACAGGGGTTACTGTATATACATACACATACTGTACACACATATGGGTAATTTACACACAAACATGAACAATTTATGTACAAAGACATACAGTATGAATGAATAATATACAAATAGATAATGTAAATACACAAAAGCTTTATACACAAAGAAACGAATGGATTATGCAGATACACCTTATTTATATACACTACAGCACATTCTCACAGGTGATAAGATAGACATATGTCCCTTATGTACATAAATATGAGGTATGTCAATTGAGGTATGTCAATTGAGGTTGATAATGTCACACACATTGATAACAGCATACGCTGAGTGTACAATACATTAAGAACGTTCCATGTTCTTTCCATGACATAGACTGACCAGGTGAATCCAGGTGAAAGTTATGATCCCTTATTGATGTCACTTGTTAAATCCACTTCAATCAGTGTAGATAAAGGGGAGAACAGGTTAAAAAATATTGTTAAGCCTTGAGACAAGGATTGTGTATGTGTGCCATTCAGAGGGTGAATGGGCAAGGCAAAATATTTAAGTGCCTTTGAATGGGATATGGTAGTATGTGCCAGGCACACCGGTCTATGTCAAGAACTGCAACGCTACTGGGTTTTTCACGCTCAACAGTTTTCCGTGTTTATCAAGAATGGTCCGCCACCCAAAGGACATCCAGCCAACTTGACACAACTGTGTCAACATGGGCCAGCATCCCTGTCAACATGGGCCAGCATCCCTGTGGAACGCTTTCGACACTTTGTAGAGTCCAACGATTTTAGGCTGTTCTTAGGGCAAAAGGTGGGGGGCAACTCAATAGTAGGAAGGTGTTCTTAATGTTTTGTACACTCAGTGTGTATACAAATACTTATTATATACATAGATGCTGGTTAAATAGAAACAGTTTACATTGTGGTAAGGGAAGACTAGAGCTCTAACTACATATAACTAATTTTGGAAATATAGTTGGAAGACATGGTGCTACAGAGGTTAGAGATTCCTGGGTTTGGGGTCGGGTGGTTCGTAGGGTGGACCAGGGATGGTGGTGCCCCAGGTTGGGGGCACGGCAGGTAAAGCAAACACCCCTGAACTCAAGGGGGACAGCAGCTCAGGCCAAAGGCTTACACAGAGGGGCGAGAGCAGCAGCCCCCCAAACAGGTCTGGGCCTGAATGGGCCAGCACGTAGCCAGGATGGAACCCTGCCTGTCTCGGGGAGCTGGTCTTCATCACTGAGCCCAGGGCCTGGTTGTCAATCATCGGCCATGACAGGGGGAGCTGGGGGCCTTCAGAGCCAGGGGCTGTCCTGGCAGGTGCCTTAAGAGAAATATATGGAGGTGAGCTTTCAGTCACCACAGACTTTCACCTTGACTGTACCAGACCTGACTTCAAATAGTATTTGTTTTCTTTTAAATACAATAAACATTTGATTAAGTCTGCCTGCAGTGCCAGCTGGCAGCGTCTGCACTTGTAGGACTATTCCATCGGTTCTATTGTGCCAAACATGCTCGATCAAGTGCAGTTAAATAATTTCATCATTTTATAGAAAACAAACACGATTTGAACCCAGGCCTAAACTATACACACGCTATCCCCACAAACACAAAACATACATTACATTTAGCTACACCACTACTAAATAATGGATAATACATAAACTCACATACATACCGTATCGAACAACTACTCACATCTGGAGCGCTGAACAGTCTGTCTCTTGTTCTGGGCCCCCTGGGGTCCTCGTTCCAAAGTGGTTGCCCACTGAGGCTGAGGGAGCTGGTCCGCGGGCGCCGGGCGACACCCAGGGCCTCCATGGTCCAATCATCCACTATCCTGTGAGGGGAGTCTGTGAAGGACTCTGTGTAGGAGCCCATGTAGGTGCCGGTGTAGGTGCCTGTCTTGTTGTTGCTGTTGTTGGCCTGGGCTTGGGCCAACCCTGCTACTGGCTGGTGGGGAGGAGGGGTAGAGCTGGCTGTCTGTTGTTGGGGAGGCTGGGTGGATGCACCTGTGCCTGGGCCTGGGCCTGCTCCAGTCCCTGGGAGATGGACATGCTGTTCAGACCCTGCCTCAAGTTCAAACTAGCTCTGTTGCTAAAGCATGTTATTTTAACTAAATGTAGCTACCATGAACATTAGATGGCCAATCCTGTTTATAAAATGCATTCTATCTAATAAAATGTGCTTATGAGAACAACTTTGGGGATGGAAAACAGGGTAGAGGAGTAGCTACAATAAATACATAATACACATAGATTGGGGTTTTCTAAATGGCTAATGTCTTTGCTGCAAGTTATTCTTACCCCTTCCACGTTCTTTTCCAAGGCAGAGTCGTTTCAGAGTTGACCCTAGGGGACAACAGAGTTAGGACTCCATGCAGCATGAAGACATAAACACGCAGATGTATGTCTACAAACATACAGACACGCTGCTGCACAGAGCTGCTCAATGGCCATATGCAACATTAACACATACAGTACATAACACTGTGGGAAAGCATGGTTCAGTCAACTATCTGAATACTGATGGACAAGGCCAATCATGCAGTCACTCCAGAAGTGAGCTACAGAACTGTAAGAGGAGAGAGAGAGAGAGAGAGAGAGAGAGAGAGAGAGAGAGAGAGAGAGAGAGAGAGAGAGAGAGAGAGAGAGAGAGAGAGAGAGAGAGAGAGAGAGAGGGAGAAAAGAGGGAGAGGGAGAGGGAGGGGGAGGGAGAGAGAGAGAGAGAGAGAGAGAGAGAGAGAGAGAAGAGAGAGAGAGAGAAGAGAGAGAGAGAGAGAGAGGAGAGAGAGAGAGAGAGAGAGAGAGAGAGAGAGAGAAGAGAGAGAGAAGAGAGATCCTAACCAACAGGGCGCAAATAACAGTGGCTGTGTGTAGACAGTGCAGACGGGGTCCACTATGTAGGACTGCAGGGGCAGAGACAGGGATACATTGAGAGGATCTGTGGCCGAGCAGACAGGCAGAGAGAGAGTAAGAGGGAGCTGAGGCACACAGTGCTGCTGCAGTGCATCACTATACTGTACATGCACTACTCATCAGCAAGCACAACACAGACAGAGAGAAACATTTAACTAGCTCAGAGAGACACTAGAGGATAAGTGGGATAGCAGGAGATGAAGAGATGAGGCGATAGGAGTGAGACAGTATAAGAGAAGGAGATGAGAGATGAGGGATGGAGTGAGATAGTGAGAACGAGCATAAGAGAAGGCGATGAGGAACAGAGATTGAGGGGGAAATGGAGTGAGAACAGTAAAGAGAAGGAGATGAAGAGATGAGGGATAGGAGTGAGACAGTAAAGAGAAGGGAGATGAAAAGATGAGGGATAGGAGTGAGACAGTAAAGAGAAGGAGATGCATACAGATGAGGGATAGGAGTGAAGACAGTAAAGAGGAGAGAGAACAGATGAGGGATAGGAGTGAGACAGTAAAGAGAAGGAGATGAAGAGATGAGGATAGGAGTGAGACAGTAAAGAGAGGAGATGAACAGATGAGGGATAGGAGTGAGACAAGTAAAGAGAAGGAGATGAAGAGATGAGGGATAGGAGTGAGGACAGTAAAGAGGAGGAGGATGAAATCAGAAGGGGATACGGAGTGATGACAGTAAAGAGATGAGATAAGAGATGAGGGATAGGCGATGAGAACAAGTAAAGAGGAGAGAATGACACAGATGAGCGGATAGGAGTGAGACAGTAAAGAGAAGAGAGATGAAGAGATGAGAGGATAAGGAATGTGAGACAGTAAAGAGGAGGAAGAATGAACAGATGAGGGATAAGGAGTGAGACAAGTAAAGAGGAGAGAGATGAAACAGATGAGGGATAGGAGTGAGACAGTAAAGAGAAGGAGATGAAAGAGATGAGGGAAGGACAGTGAGACAGTAAAGGAGGAGGAGAATGAACAGATTGAGGTGATAGGACAGTGGAGACAGTAAAAGAGGAGGAGATGAACAGATGAGGGATAGGAGTGAGACAGTAAAGAGAAGGAGATGAAGAGATGAGGGATAGGAGTGAGACAGTGAAGAGGAGAACCAAGGAAGATAAAAGAAGAGGACATGAGAAGAGGAGAAAAGAGGAGGAGAGGAAGGAGAGCAGTGCAGGAGGACAAGGAGCAGAGTGAGTGGTGGAGCGATAGAGGAGAGGAGGAGGAGAGGAAGGAGAGCAGTGCAGGAGAGGAGAGGAGGTGATACAAACAGATAGACAGAGACACAGGCCCACTGAGGAATCTAGCGCGTGGTTTGCTACTGGATTTATAGGTCACTCTCTCTGGTGGTGGAGGGTAAGACGGCCAGCCTGTGGAGAGGAGGAGAAGAGGAGGAGAGGAGGAGGAGAGGAAACACAGGACACCAGGGTAAGAAGAGCACACAGCTCTGGACAGAACACACATTAGAGATGGGTTTGAACAACAAACCATGTCAGAACCATAAAGGTTAAAGGCTGCAGATGCCTGATTAAGGTCGATGTGACCGAAACGTTGCACCATCCTACTTCCGTTTTGATCCTCCTCTGTACCTGTGATAAGACTTTACATGTCCCATAATTTGCTACGGAATCCCATTGCAGTCCTTACTCTAAACATGAGAATGACCCAGAAGCTGTATCTGTAGCTTGCCACTTCAGTGACATTACTGTAATAAAATGGATAGTTAGGGTTGCAAAATTCTGCACCTTTTCCCAAAAATCCCAGGTTTTCCCGAAATCCCGGTTGGAATATTTACTCAGGACGGAATAAGCAGGAAATCTGGAATCCTCCGAACAGGAGTTTTGGAAAACCTGGTAATTTTGGGAAAGTTACCAGAATTTTGTAATCCTAGTGATAATGTTCTCCATTTGCATGACTGGGATGTGTAGTTTGTAGGTCACCTTGGCCTGGTGAAGCTTGTGGTCCTGTCCTCTCTCCATGTAGTCCAGCTCCAGCGTAAATGTTGTCTGAAGAGAGGGAACCCTTGAGGGAGCAGGGCTGCTTGGTCTGGACGGGTTCAGAGGTGGAGGTGAACGTATCCAAGTGACTGGTACCTGAACGTGCTCGTCTTTCTGACTCTACTGGAGCTTTGGCTGGAGACCCATTCAGACTGACTGTAGGCTCACCTGCACAGACAGACCAACTTAAATATTATACACAGAAACCTGCACAGAGAGACATTATGTCCATCACAAATGACACCCTATTCCCTATTAACTGTACTACTTTTGATCAGGGCCCATATAGGACTCTGGTCAAAAGTAGTGCACAAAATAGGGAATATGTTGCCATTTGGACATAGACATAGACATTATTACAACTTAGTCCTGCTACTCCATTCAAATTATGACAGTTACCTTGCCTGACACAAGAGGACCTGTCTGCCTTAAATCATGCAGACAAGCCTGTTTCACTCCCTTCCAGAAGAATCTTTCAAATCATCTTTCAGAAGTGACTGGTTTTGGTGCCTTGTACTCACTGGTTTTGCCAGAGTCGCTGGTTTTGGTGGTGACATGCCTCAGCTGTTGTACCAGAGGACTGAGGAGTTTTCCAGCCTTCAGTTTGTGCTTGTGCTTGCTCCTCCGCTTGGGGGGAACTGTGTGAGAGAGACCCAGGGAGGGTGAGGTGGCTTTACCCAGCCTGCGGTACAGCAGCTCTATCTCCCCTCTGTGGTGCGCCTGCAGCTCCGAGAGCTCCTTTAAATGTCTGGGTGGAGGAGATGGAGGGAGTGGAGAGAAGGGTTTTAGTTAAAGGGTAAGTTGACTTACTCAGATGATGCTCTTCTAGACTCAGACACACCCACACACACAAACACACAGCTGACTTACTTCTCCCTGAGTCTGGTCAGCTCTCTCTTCATATCCGAGTCCTCTATCTCAGAGTCATTATCACTGCTGACATAGGCCGAGCCATGCACGCCCCCCTGCCGGCTCAGCGAATCAGAGCTCTGCACACTACTACTACGGCCTGAACGGCGCAGGAAAGCCACCGCTCTCTTCATGAGGTCACTTCCTCTACGCTCCCCTGAGCGACCGTGGCGTGAGGGTGTGGCCGGGGCCAGCTTGGCCGGACTACTCTCCGCCCCCGAGTCCGAGGACAAGAAGCGCGCGTGAGCGTGGACTGTAACATCAACAGACACGGAGGTGGATGTGGAGGCGTGTGGCAACGACCCCCGTTTGGCCATGGCGGGGGGTGTATCAAGGTAGAAGTCTGGCGGGGCGGAGTAGCGGCTGCCACAGGTCCTCAGGGTGACGTCGTCCTCGATGCTGACCACTGAGAAACGTCCGATAATGGTGAAGGCGGCCTGGGCACCGCAGCGGTGGTCTGAGAGATGGCCAGCAGGGTGCGCCGGGGAAGCAGCGCTGCGGTGGTCTGAGAGATGGCCAGCAGGGTGCGCCGGGGAAGCAGCGCTGCGGGGTCTGAGAGATGGCCAGCAGGGTGCGCCGGGGAAGCAGCGCTGCGGTGGTCTGAGAGATGGCCAGCAGGGTGCGCCGGGGAGGCAGCGCTGCTCCAACTCCTCTGCTTCTGCTCTTCTTGCGTCACCATCTCAGGAAGGCCTGTGATCATCTATAGATAATAAAATTATTGTTTAAAGAGCTCTGACACGTTTATACCTACTTTGCAGAAATGAAACAAACAGGGAATTATAATATCAATCCACAATATCGTTAGTCAGGCATTGCAGGTAGATGGAGTCACTAAGAGGTAGTAGTAAATAGTGGCCATGGGGAACAAAAATTGAACACAGTAAAGTACCTTAAACTGGCCTCTGGATCCAGAGCCAGAGTAGGAGGTAGAGTGTGGTACGTTTTGTCTCCTAGACATGGGAGCTGCAGACAGAGAGAGACTGAATGTCCAGGTTCTCTAAATGACTACAATAAGAACTGTTCAATAGGTTAAAGGAAAATAATTGAAACCTCTGTGGATCTTGAAATTGATCACTGTCATAGACAGCTGTTTGAGGGATCACTATAATGTTGTATCCTTCATACCACACTATAGAATGTACATGCAACACTATAGAATGTACATACCACACTATAAAATGTACATACCACACTATAGAATGTACATACCACACTATAGAATGTACATGCCACACTATAGAATGTACATACCACACTATAGAATGTACATACCACACTATAGAATGTACATACCACACTATAGAATGTACATACCACACTATAGAATGTAGATACACAATATAGAATGTACATACCACACACCGCAGAATCACTCAACGTGCTCAAACTGTCCATCCTTTCTGGAATCTGAGGCTGAAAGAAAGAGTGGGGGGGGAGGATTGAGAAAAGAGAGAAGTGAAACAGAGAAAGACAGTTGACAGGGAGAGAATTAAGAGCAGTCATTTTAAAGGGATAATGGTCAACATTTAAGGATGAATGGTGGACATAGATTACATGTACTTTACATGTAGTCTGGGGTGTGGATAAAGTTACTTTTAAGGACTCAACAAATCTCAGAACAGAAAGTATGGTTGCATCCCAAATGTATTGCACTATTTAAAGAATAATACGGTGCCATTCTATGATTTATACGGAATAAAGGTTCTGTGTTTACCAGCTGTTCCCCTGTCCGGTAGCGCCCTTCCCCCATAGGTAGGGGGGTGCTGCTTCCTGAACCCAAGGTGGCGCTGTCTGGCCCAGGAGGAGATTGGATGTACTCCGTCCCCGAGCCTGGCGTCTCCGCAGCACTGCCTGATGGATACATGGGGGCGTACTCCTGGTACAGCAGGTTCCTCAGCTTCTCGTCCAGAGTCTTGATGGTGCTGTCCACAAAGCCCCCTCGGCCCCCCACCCCTCGCCCCTCCCCATCCGACTCACTGGGCCCCCCTGCCGTGTGCTGGTGGGGGGCAGGGCTCTGGGGCAGCGAGGGGGCCTTTGCTCCACCCATGGAGAAGGGCTGCTGGAGCACCTCAGGCGGCTGGGAGCGGTCAGGGCGGGCAACTGAGGGGTAGGAGAGTTGGAGGGACTCTCTGGCCGAGGAGGTAGAAGAGTCCTGGGAGAGCAGAGGGGTGAGAGTAGCTGCGTTCCCCTGGGCTCCACCACTCACATCCAGGGACATTGGCATGGCCAGTGGGCAGCAGGGCACCTCCTCCACCATGGAGGCAGCACATGCCATCTCCGCCATCTGCTGGACGGCATGGATGGGGGAGATGGCACCAAGACGCCCTCCCCCCTGGTGCTCCTCTCCAGGCAGGGAGCTACGGGGACCTTCAGAGGGGGCCGCTGGCATAGCCAAGGCTGACTGGGTGTGATGCAGCCTGGGCAGGGTAGAGCTGTGGACCTGGCCCTCTGGAGGATGGCCTGGGTGGACAGATGGGGGGCCAGAGGGAGCTGAGACATGGGACATAGCCAGGAGGAGAGGGTCTGTGGAGGATAGGATGGGAGGGCTACAGAGGCCATAGCCCTCGTAGTTGAAGCCTCCACTCCCCCCAGACACAGAGTTAACTATGGAGGAGGACGCTGATACTGCAGGAAGAACCGAAAGAAGATACAATATAAGAGTAACATCCTGTTTGTCTACAAATGTACAACAGGCCCACATCCAAAGACTTTAAACAGATAATATTTCAAACTAAAGCACATATATTGAGGATGTCGTTCATTCGTTCAGCACTAGAGGACAACATGGTACCGTTACTCCACCAGGATGACATAGTACTGAAATGGTCACATGGAAACAAAGTCACCTCTGCCTGAAGCAGTCCCTGCAGTGCCACCATTGGCAGACTTGCCTGGCACCGCACTTCCATCAGGCTGAGCAGTCCCATCATGTTGAGTAGTTGTAGTCCCATCATGTTGAGTAGTTGTAGTCCCATCGGCAGACATGTTTGCAGTCCCATCCTGGTTGGAGGTGGGAGTCTCCTCCACTGGGCAGATGATGAACCATCGCTTCCCAGTGTGAAGCACTGAGAGAGGAGAGAGAGAGATGCAGAGAAGAAGCCGAACGAGGAGGACGAGGAGAGAAGAGAGAGGAGACGGAGACGAAGACGGAGAAGGAGCGAGACGAGAGAAGAGGAGGAGAGAGATTCGAAGGAGAGACGAGGAGGAGCAGAGCAATAGATGAGAGCAGAAGAGAGGAAGCGAGAGAGAGACGAAAGCGCGACGACAGAGAGAGGAAAGCAGAGAGAGAGAGAAGGAGAGAGAGCAGAGAGAGCGAGAAGATGAGAGAAAGCAGAGATGGGCAGATGAAAGCTTATGGATAGCGAGAGAAAGCGAGAGAGAAGCAGAGAGACCGACGAGAGACGAGAGGAGAGAGGAGAGGATAAGACAGGAGAGTAGAGACGAGAGGAGAGACGAGGATGACGAGGAGAACGAGAAAGAACGAGAGAGGAGAGACGCAGAGGGAGAGGGGGAGGGGAGAGGATCGACGACGAGAACGAGAGGCGAGAAAAGAGCGGAGACCGATAAGAGAGAGAGAGAAGAGTAGAACGAGCAGAGAGAGAGCAGAGAGAGAAGAGAGAAGAGAGAGAGAGAGAGAGAGGAAGAGAGAAAGGAGGAACATCAGCTATAGGCAGCCAAAACATCAACAAAGAAGCCTAACCATCACCGTAACAAACATACATTTCACAAACCTTCCTCCACAGACATCCCAATCACAACAGAATATAGATAAGAGAATAAGGAAGCGGAGACAAAAAGAAGAGCCCAACCGAGAAAAAGACTGAGAGAATGCAGTACATTTACCCATCTGCCAGATAACAGCCTGAGGATGCTCCCAGGCTGACATGAACTCTATAATAGAGAGATGGAGAGACAGGACAGAAAACCAAGACATGTCGAGTGTGTTTGTGTTGTGTCTCTTGTGTGTGTGTGGGTGTTGTGTGTTGTGTGTGTTGTTTGTGTGTGTGTGTGTGTGTGTGTGTGTGTGTGTGTGTGCGTGCGTGCGTGCGTGCGCTGCCTGTGCGTGCCGTCGTTGCCTAGTGCGTCGCGTGCCGTGCGTGCGTGCCTGTGCGTGCCGTGCGTTGCCAGGCCTTAGGTCTCTGTGTGTTAGTGCAGTTGTGTTTGGATCGTCGACTTCACCTCTCCCCGCCGGCCCCCCAAGAGGTGCTGCTCCCCAGTTGGGACTGCTCCCCAAAGCGGGAGTCCGTCTCCTTCCTTCCATGTCCCTCCACTCACCATGTCCTCAGCCTTTGTCCACGATTGTCCTTCAACTGGTCATGAACATCTCCTTCTCTAGGTAGGACTGAAGAAATCTCTGCCTAAACACACACACAAAAAATCATCAGCAATCATACAATATCAGGAAAGTAAAAAATGACAAAAAAGAAATAGTACCAGATTAGTGAAGTGCGCATGACCCGAACAACAATACAGGCTACATTATTTCCCACATCTTCTGCTGAGTGCATGAGCTTCCGGTGACAGAGAGAACGAAGGTCCATAGTCCTCTCTGAGCGTTTGCTCTACGCTTGCCTGGAGTGCCCAGACAATCTGCTTGCCAGTTTTGGGACTATTCTAATTGGTCCATTATTCCTTAAGAGTGTGTCCACCAGTGCCGTGAGCCACCAGGCTGTGATCGAAGTTTTTTTTACAAAATCCCAATCAAAATCCCATCTGTTTTCTCCATGTATGAATCTGTTATTCAAGCGTTCATCAAATACGTTTTTCTATAGTTGTTTATACCTTACGGGGTCATACATTACCAGGACGTGGCTCCGCGGCATGTACTGACCAACTGGCTGAATGGTCTTCACTGAAATCTTCAACATGTCCCTGATATGAGTCTTAATACCAACATTGTTTCAAGCAGACCACCCATTAGTCCCTGTGCCCAAGAACACAAAGGCAACTGCCCTAAAATTTGACCTACAGACCCTCGTAGCCACTCACATCCGTATCCGTAGCACATCCGAAACCCTAGACCCACTCCAATTTGCATACCGCCCTAACAGATCCACAGATGATGCAATCTCTATTGCACTCCACACTGCCCTTTCCCACCTGGACAAAAGGAACACTTATGTGAGAATGCTATTCATTGACTACAGCTCAGCGTTCAACACCATAATACCCTCAAAGCTCATCACTAAGCTAAGGATCCTGGGACTAAACACCTCCCTCTGCAACTGGATGCTGGACTTCCTGATGGGCCGCCCCCAGGTGGTGAGGGTAGGTAGCAACACATCTGCCACGCTGATCCTCAACACTGGAGCTCCACAGGGGTGGTGCTCAGTCCCCTCCTGTACTTCCTGTTCACCCACGACTGCCTGGCCAGGCATGACTCCAACACCATCATTAAGTTTGCAGACGACACAACAGTGGTAGGCCTGATCACAGACAACGACGAGACAGCCTATAGGGAGGAGGTCAGAGACCTGGCTGTGTGGTGCCAGAATAACAACCTATCCCTCAACGTAGCCAAGACTAAGGAGATGATTATGGACTACAGGAAAAGGAGGACCGAGCACGACCCCATTCTCATCGACGGGGCTGTAGTGGAGCAGGTTGAGAGCTTCAAGTTCCTCGGTGTCCACATCAACAACAAACTAGAATGGTCCAAACACACCAAGACAGTCGTGAAGAGGGCACGATAAAGCCTATTCCCCCTCAGGAAACTAAAAAGATTTGGCATGGGTCCTCAGATCCTCAAAAGGTTCTACAGCTGCAACATCGAGAGCATCCTGGCTGGTTGCATCACTGCCTGGTACGGTAATTGCTCGGCCTCTGACCGCAAGGCACTACAGAGGGTAGTGCGTACGGCCCAGTACATCACTGGGGCTAAGCTGCCTGCCATCCAGGACCACTACACCAGGCCAGAGGAAGGCCCTAAAAATTGTCAAAGACCCCAGCCACTCCAGTCATAGACTGTTCTATCTACTACCGCATGGCAAGCGGTACCGGAGTGCCAAGTCTAGGACAAAAAGGCTTCTCAACAGTTTTTACCCCCAAGCCATAAGACTCCTTAACAGGTAATCAAATGGCTACCCGGACTATTTGCATTGTGTGCCCCCCCCAACCCCCTCAGACCCTCTTTTTATGCTGCTGCTACTCTCTCTTTCTCATATATGCATAGTCACTTTAAATATACATTCATGTACATACTACCTCAATTGGGCCGACCAACCAGTGCTCCCGCACATTGGCTAACCGGGCTATCTGCATTGTGTCCCGCCACCCACCAACCCCTCTTTTAAGCTACTGCTACTCTCTGTTCATCATATATCCATAGTCACTTTAACCATATCTACATGTACATACTACCTCAATCAGCCTGACTAACCGGTGTCTGTATGTAGCCTCGCTACTTGTATAGCCTCGCTACTGTATATAGCCTGTCTTTTTACTGTTGTTTTATTTCTTTACTTACCTATTGTTCACCTAACACCTTTTTT